>NC_133618.1:97167646-97312646 GCF_048593235.1 Sminthopsis crassicaudata
CAATCTTGAAAATTCAATTAAATTTAAAGTATCACTACAAGAGCTCTGACAAGAGAGGTTGGCCATGTGATACCTCTAGGGTGCAAATCAGGTACCATCAAGACATATTGGATGGTTCTACTCTGCTAGCTTCAGTAGATTCCTCTGTGTTTGTAGCATCCAGCCTGTGGCATTTATGTTCCATTTTAATTTCCAGTGAGTCATTTGTATTCAAAGATCTTTCCAGTAGAGAATCAAATATTTGCACCACTGAACACCCATAACAAATTGGCAGCATGAGGAAATAGGGAAGGGAGAAAGAAGACAAATTTGATTCTCAAAGTAAAAATCATATCTTTTAGAGCATGGACATTTCTTTTTACTGGGTGAAAAAAGCTGCTTAGAGAATATCTATTGGAATGTGTTGGATATTTTTACTCTGTCCCTGGCTTTGGAATAGCAGATGGTGGTACTAACTTTTATGAGCCTGGTAAGAATTCCAGCATATCATCATGGGAATCATCATGTAAATGAAGTTTCAACATTTTCTCCACAATTCAATCTTCTCCAAACTCAAAAGCAAACATGTGGTCCTCAAAGACTACAAACCAGATAAAACAAAAATTTTGCAGGATCTGTCTCTGCCTTCAGATGCAATGAATTTAGTCAAAGGAAATGTTCAAGTAGACAAGTAGACTCTTGGTTTCTTTGGCAATAAGCAATTTTGACCAGAGGAAATGAGACAAAATTGGGCTGGGGCAAATTTCTTGCGATATGCCTGGCATTATACACAGAATATGACATTCCCTCTGAAGCTATCTAGAACCACCACAAATTAAGAGGGGCCTAAATCTGTTATTTATTATGTACCGATAGGCCCTCTTACACCCACATTCACCCATTTTTTGCTGACTTTGGTGCTTCTAAATTGAACTGCTTGATTTCTCGGAATCTAAATCTTTCTTTGCTTTGATTTTTGAAATTTCTTTGTTCCTTTACATTTTATCTGATTCCATGGCCTTGATCCTAAATACCTCTTGCATATAAGTTCTTAAACATTTGGTTGCAATCTTGCCTAATGCGGTCCTGCTTGTAGATACATAAACCTTAGAAGCTTAAACAAAGAGAAAGATATCTTTTTTTTTAATAAAAGGATATATACTACAAAGGGATACTTCGGAATTGTTGCTGTATTAAATATAATAATATCAAGAAATCTGTAAATTCGTGATGCACAACACATGGGTGCTTAATAAATATCTATTGAGTGATAGATTAATCTCTAAAGTCACTATGTCATACGGAGAAAATGCTGGGTGTGATGCATTATAAGACTTTGCTTTCTTTCCTGTTCTGATAACAGAATGAATATGCACAAATTATAAAACATGGCTATAAATTATGTTACTCAGATTGGGATGGGGCATAGTGGACAGATAGGACGTCTAAGAAAATGAGTTGCCACAGAACTCATTGATGGAAGCCAGTTTGTGATGATAAGTCTCTCTGAAATGAATGAGAAACAAGCACAATCCTGCTATCAGAGTCATACATGAAAAAAATAATCTCTAGAACACAGTTTCTTATCCATACCATGATCAGAGATAAATCAGATATACAATCTCTAAGTTTCTGTCTCTCTCTCCTTATACCTTTACCATTTATACCTATACTTATACCTATATCTAATCTATATTCCTAGTCTGATACATATATGCTATAATCCTAGCCTAAAACATATAACATATTCTTATTCTAATGTATTATATAGTATATCTTACTTATAACATATTCTAATATAGATGTCCCAAAAGTCTTAGTGTAAGGCTTTGAAATTTAAATTCTACTCATTTGTATATTTACATTATATACCATATATGACATATCTCTGTTCTTTTACAAGTTACATCAACTTGTTTATATATGATATCATATGTGTGTATTAATAATGATAATAGCTAGAATTTATATAGTGTTTTAGAGTTTACTAAGCACTTTGTGAATATTTTCTCATTTAATCCTTGCAGCAACCCTGATAGGTTAGTGTTATCATTAACCTCGTTTTACAGTTAGTTTAAACAAGGTAGATGAAGATTAAGTGACTTGTCCAGGATTATATAGCTATTAAATGTCTGAGGCCAGACTTGAATTCAGTTTGTCAAGGAGTAGAGTATATTCTCTTCTTTCATACTTTTTTTTGAATAGAGAATATTCCAACTCATATATGACATATCTATGTGAATTATCCGAATATAGGAGAAAATGCATAATGTTTACCTATTTATTAATATAAACATATACACAATGACATGTATGTCATTAATCATGGTATCATGATATGACCTGGTTCTAGAGATTATATTTTCAAGTTTGGGCCAATAAACAGAAAATATAATTCACTTCCTTTCACATATGAGAGATTTACTCTCTATTTTAACCTTTCTAAAGCCTTGAAATATTTCAGAGGGATATTGTCTACTGATAACCTTAATCAATGTTAAATGAAACTGGCTTTGTTTAAAATCCTGTTTCTGTGCACAGATGCAGATTTAAGGTTTAATGATTGTTTTATTGCCTAATTTATATGATCAACAGAAGTCTTATTTTTATTACTTTTTCTGACACTTTAAAATTGCTTGCAATTTTAAGATTGCTGCAGTAAAAAAGGATGCTGATCATATAATTAGAATGATAGAATGATAGCCTTTGATGATTATCTAATTTATCTTTGTCATTTACAGATGAGGAAACTAAAGTATAAAGATGAAGTGTCATGCCCAAAGTCATACAGTAGGTGAACAACAGAGGTGGAATTCCAATGTAGACTCTTTAATTTCAGACCCTATATCTTTCCTCTGTACCATTGGCATATAGAGACAAAGAAAGACATTAAGGAAACATAAGCATGTTCAAAAAACATGCTTATGTTTTTGTATATTGTAAATAATTATAGTTGTATATTGTATACAATTTGACCTGTCATATCACTCCCATGAGAACCATTAAGACATAATTTGAGCAGAGAATACTCATATGTGAATATATTAAAAACATACTCACACATATACACACAACTACAGTGGAAAGTTGTTGCCCTCTTTCCTTCTGGACAGTTGGGATTAAGTGACTTGCCCAGGGTCACACAGCTAGGTAGTGTTAAGTATCTGAGACTAGATTTGAAAATGGATCCTCCTGACTTCAGGGTTGGTGTTCCATCTACTGCACTACCTAGCTGCCTTCTGACAGTCATTTTTTAAATAAGAAAAATAGCACAAGAAAGCAAACAATCTTTTTTATGAGAAATTTCCTTCCTTTTTTCTTTGGAAAAAAACAAGAAAAAAAAATAAGCTGGTGTTAATTTTTAAAACACTTTAAAATGCAATGAGGTGGGGAAGTATTATGGATATTGAATTTTGAATGTGCTTTTAGATAAGGTCACTTTATTTTTTGTTTTGCTAAATTGCTTTGTCACAAGAGAGCTCTTATGGAGTGGGGACAATTTGGAAATGTTTGTTTATAAACACAAAATATATCAGTGGCAACAGATTGCCCAGTGGATAGGGTGCTGAGCCTAGAGTCAGAAAAGTCTGAGTTCAAATTTACTTGCTAGCAATCACTTAACTTCTGTTTGCTGTGGTTTCCTTAACTGTTTTCTCAAGAGTTTTCTCAACTTGTTTTGCTCAACTGTTTTTCCTCTCTCTCAGGGATGTTGAGAATCAGACAAGGTAATATTTGTAAAATGCTTAACACAGTATTTGGTACATGGTAGGTACTATGTAAATGCATATTCTCCCCTCCCCCCTGTATCATCAATAAAACTTTAAAATATATGAATAAAAAAGGAAAAAAAATCAAATGTGCTTTAGTGGGGTGGGGTAGGTATGGTTAAAAAAATTCTATAGTGTTTTGAGTTTATGAATGATTGGAAAAATAACCACATATTGATCCATCTTCATACAGTCTTAGTAATTTTTAACCTAATTAAATGAATTATATCTCTTAATAAGGAGTTTATATTGCAATGATGATTTTGTGGCTAGGAACTTAATTACAGGGATTAGAAAGATTATAAAAAAAAAGAGAGAGAGAGATTATTCAAGTCAACAGAAAAGGGGAGTTTCTTTGACATAATCCAAGGGAATGTAGTAATTTTTCTCCCCTTCTTTTTTTTGAAATCTAGAATAATTAATATGCCTTAATTTTGCCAGGGATCTGATCCTATTATATTCCTTCAACTACTCTATTTTACTTTGTCTTTACCTGGGACTCAATAAAAATCTATAGATTAATTTATTATCTAGAAAATTATAATATCTATAATATATAATAGTATGTCCTTAATTTTGGGATCTATTCTCTTTCCCTGATGGTAGAGAGTTCTATTATGTGATCATTACATTGTTTTCCCTTTTATTATATAGAAAGTAAAACCTAAGAAAGTTTAGCAATATTTTAGAAACTTTTCCCAATCTCAGGTAGGATGATCAGGTAGGATCTTAAATAACACAGTACTGTCATTATTGCCATTATTATTGTCACCAATTAATTTTAATGAATATATATATTTGATATATGATCCTAGGGGCTCATATGGAAAATTAATATGAAGAAGTCTTAATCTCACTTACATGACATGTTCTATCTCCCTGCCTGCCATTGTTCCTCTTACTCCCCTCATGCTGCAGTATTCTCCTTCCTCAATTCTATCTCTTACAATTTCTAGCTTCCTTCAAGATCAGTTCAAGTATCAGCTTCTACTTTGTCCCAGCTGTTAGTGATTATCCTGTTTTAACTTGGTCTATGATTTTATGTACATAGTTTGTTTTCCACAATAAACTCCAAAAGGCAAGAGCTCTTCCATTGTATTCTCCTCCCTTAGCTCTCAGTACAACACTTAGAACATGGGAAAATCATAAAACCTCATTGATTAATTAATTGCTAAATCTCTGCCCATAATAGAAATGACTTTGTCATTCTAATACTGAGCCTTGGCCTGACCTTTGGATTATATTTCTTCCTCTACATTCTCCAGCATTATCTCCTCTGCCACTGGCAAAGATTGCCCTTCAACTTAACTGGGGATTTCCCTAATTAATAGCCAGGGCCATGTCTACCTCCTGTGGCAGGCAGATAGTACTTCTCCTCTAAATATATGTAACAAAGGGCACATAATTCCTACTTTTCTTAGTCTTTAGACCAGATCTCATGTTGGGATGATGGCTTTAACTTTAAATATGATCTGAGTACAAAATAAGTGCTGGAGTTCTGAGGGCTGCTCTTATTTGAGGGGAGACATAGGGTCCTAGAGGCAGGAATTTGGGTCATTCTCTTGATCTTAAAAAAATAGATAGATAGATAGATAGATAGATAGATAGATAGATAGATAGATAGATAGAGATAGATAGAGATATAAACCAAGAGTCCTATATTCAATATCAGCTTTGAATATTCATGCCAGCATTGCATAGAGGATAACTTCAGTAAGAAACTTTACTATGAGGGGTTTTAATCCTGTTATTTCTCAGACATTTTTATCATGCTCATGTTTGGCAATGCAAACCTTCTAAAACAGTGGCCCAAAACGAATGAGCAAAGGAGTTCTTTAGCTGAATTTTGTAACTGACCATGATTTCCAAAATACCAGGAATGACAAGTTCAAAACCTCCAGTGGCCTAACTTCATAGCTCTATTTTGCATCAATTTGCATTTGTTTAAATCACCACAGGTGTTGGAAAACAGACAGGTACCTGCTGTGCTGGCCTGGGCTGCCAGCCAGTAAAGCCCTCATTGGTATGGGGATAGGAAGGGAGATTTATGGCTAAATACACTATGATTTGCCAAATTCACAGTTTTTGGCACTTCTGAGACTGTCTGAGATTGTAGTCCCAGATACAGCATGCAAACAAATCCACAATGAACTGGATTCTAAACGTTTCAACCTGAGGAAAATACAAGGCTACATTCAGCATAATAGCATGCTCAGGAAAACGAGGAGCTTAACAAAGATTCACTGTCCTATGAAATAGAATGGGTAAATTCTGTGAATCCCAATGACTGAATATTTAATAGAGGAATAAGTGCTAACAACACAAATTTGTGCAGAGGAGATTTATGGAAATCCTATGTTTACAACCAATCCTCATTTTGAAAATATCCATGTGGTAAATGAATTCAAACATGAACCAATTTTTTTAAGGCAACACATACTCTATATTTAGTCTTGATGACCACCGAGCTGTCCCTATAGTGACAATTACTAAAAGTGATGTGTTCTGACTAAAGTCAATTGGAGAGGTCATGCAGTAAACCAGGAAAAATCAGAAGAGGTGGGTTCTTATGAGAACTTTCCAGCTGTTTCTATTGTCTCAGGCAAGTTATTTGCCTCACTTTGAATCTCAGTTTTTCCATTTATAACAAGGAGGTTAGACCTAGAAGATCTCTAATATTTCTTCAAACTGTAATAGCCTCTGTTGCTAAGAGTAGACACAGTGAAAATTATTCTTAACACAAGAATACATTTTCAAAAATGATCAGCTTGATGAAAATTGAATGATTCAGAGTCAAAAAGGGTGGGAAGAAGGAGAAAGATTCAGGTTAATAGGAATTGCTTTAAAACAAAGAAAATCAGAATAAAATCCTGTACACAGAACTTTGGTTTATTGATATTTATAAAAGCTTTTAAAGAAACTTAATTTTTTCATCCACCAATCTCTCTTTCTCTACATCAAGAATTTAAAAGAAAAATCTTTGCATTAATAGGATTATTCTTGATAGAGTAAAAAAGAAAAAAAAATACCAAACAAGTAACACAATACCATTTTTGGTGGCAAAAAATTAGTCCCCATTTTTCATTGATTACTTGTTATTAACAAATGTTTTAACATGAATATCCTATATCACTCCTCCCTGTCACTTCCCAATAAGTACAAAGAGCTATCTACTCACCACACTACTTCCATTTTCTTACCAACTAATGACTTTTCGGGCTTTTACAATTTCACTTCAGAACTCATCCCCCTACTCAGATGGTTTCTCATTGATTCATTTATCAATTATTTCTTTTTAGAATATATTTTATTAATACCATTTTTTACCATGGACTAGTTATCATTTCCTGATAAACCTCTAACTTTTCCTTCCCAGCAATTCATATCTTATGCCAAATAATTATAAAAGATATAAAAGTTTTAGCAAAATTTCTTCCTTCCTTTCTTCATATCCTTTCTCCTCCTCTTCCTCTTCTTGTTCTTCTTCCTGTTGTTGCTGTTGTTGTTCTGTTTCTTGTTCTTTTTTTTTCCTCTCCTCTTCCTTCTTCCTATTATTCTCTCTATTCTTCTTCCTTTTATTCCTTCTCCTTTTCTTCCTTTTCCTCCCTCTCCTGTGGTTCTGGCACTTAGAATAAGTGCTACAATAAGGTAAGGAAGGCATGTACCTTCACACCACTTCATCTGAGCCTAAGTTTTCTCATAAATTAAATGGGGTCCATGATAATTATAAGATTGAAGTCATATAAGTTATACAATGTTCTACATAATGGTCAATGATCATTTGTATTAGATGTCTCCAATCATTAAAAAGTAATGTCTTATACTAATGAAGATGCCACTCCTTCTTAAAAGATGACACAGCTATTCCTCCACATCATTGATATAAACATTGGAAAATTAATGGTTTCTATGATGTTATGTTTTCTCTTTCCCTAAAAGTGTTATCATATTTAGTACTAGGTAGAATCTTCCTGAAATGATTAGTTATCTTCTTTTCTCCACCTCAAACTTAGTTCATTTTAGAAGGAAACTTATACAACACTACCCTAATAAATACTAGAGACGCCTAATCAGGAAAAAGCTAGCCATAATGCTCACTAATAAGTTTTGAAGTAAACATCACTCTCTCATCTTAAATGACATGTATGTTAAGATGATAAAAATTTAACTGCTTCATTTAGTTCATACAAAAACTCTCTAACAATATATCTAGATATATTTCTAACTAACTAGCCATATGATTTGGAATACACCTGCTCTTCTTTTGGGATTTCAGAAATCTTCAGAAAATGAGACTGTTGAAAGAGTTAAGTTTAATGGTCCCTTGTATCTCTAAAATTTTGTGATTTAAAATTTATTTTTAATTTTTTTCAATATTTTAGAATCCAAATTTCAAATTCAGCTAATTTAACATTTTGGGCAACCATGCTATTCTGTATGAGCTTGGTGGGTAGAGAAATAGAGACATATATCTAAATTAAATAAAATGTATAAATATGAATGAGGAAATAGAGACATATATCTAAATTAAATAAAATGTACAAATATGAATGAGGAAATAGAGACATATATCTAAATTAAATAAAATGTACATATATGAATGATATAGAAACAGTTTTAAGGCAAGGTATACAGTTAACACTTAATAAGTGATCATAGAATGAATATTTTTTCTGGTAAAATAAATTAAAATAGTCATTGATATATTGCACCTCTTAAAAAAAGTTTCCACAGATAAAAAAAATCTGGAGGTAAGACATTAAAGAACTAGTGATTTAGCATATATGATATTTAATATTTTATTAAACACCTATTTTGAATAACCTGGCATAGTAGATAGAAAATAATAGCTGACTCAAAAAATACTGAATTCTCATTTCATCTATTTTGTTTTGTGTTCTACTCTTCATAACTGTATTGGGAATTTTCTTGACCAAAAGACTGGAATGGTTGCTATTTCCTTCTCCACTCATTTTCCAGATGAGGAAACTGAAATGAATTTAAGTGATGTGGCCAGAATCACACAGGTAGTGTCATACATCTTTATTGCATCCTGGCAATTCAGTTATCTTCTCAACTTTTTTTTTTTTTTTTTTTTTTTTTTTTTTTACTGAAGAGATCTCTTCTGGTAGAAGTGTGTCCTCTCCCTGAGATTCTATATATCAATGAAATCACAAATCTAAGCTCTGTGCTTATCCCTATGGAAAAAGTATAGAAAGAAGAAAGAAAAGTACATTGTGGTAGGAACAGTGTAGCTAGATAGTGAGAATGTGGGGGTATGTGGAGAAAGAGGAGAGAGGGATGCAGGGGAAGAAAGATAAAGTCATAGGATAATAGGCTTGTTGTAGAAGTGACATACTAGGGAAAAGTTATTTAATAAGTTTAACAGGTAAGATGAAACCAGTTGACAAAGAATCCAAAATTACTAACTGAAAAGTTGGGAATTCATCTAATAGGCAGTAGGAATCAAATAACAATTTTTCTGGTTCTCATGTAAAACTCTTTATAAGCTGCCCTGTTCCAGTACTTTCAGTATTTGATCCTCACAAAACCATTTTTCACCATCTACAATCTAGTCATACAGACCCACTCACACAAAAGACATTTTCCATGACTCTGCCTTACCCTGGCTGTCCTCCATACATGTTATGCTCTCCCTTCTTACTTCTTGCTCTTAAGAATGCCTGGATTCCTTCAAGTTTCAGATCAAATGTTGCCTTAAGAAAGAAATCATTTTTGATCTGTTCAGTTTATCCTTAACTCTAAGCTAATCTTCCATATATCTACTTCTGACCTACATTGTTTAGGTCTATTTATGCATATATTGTCTCCTAAATTGGAATAGGAGCACCTTAAGTTTAAGAGCTTTTTTTTTCTTTTTCTTTTGTATCTCCAACACTTTAGTACAATGACTGACACATAGTAGTTGTTTTAATAAATGCCTAGTAATTGATTTATGAGGAGCTAACAAATGTTTTTAATTTATACTTTAAGGATCTATTTTTTCACATATATATTCCTTACCAGATGTGATTTTTCAAGTTTTCAAAAGTGATTGTGGATAAAAAATTCATTATTCTGTGGCCAAACTGATAATATGTCTTTCTGATCATAATTAGCTTCTATACTATTCTATGGTTAAATTCATACTTAGTAATATATGATTAATCCATTCAAAACTAAGCTAATACTTTTACATATGAATATCTTGAATTGTTCCCTTTTTATGATTTTAGTACTTCATTTGTAAAACCAAAATTTTCTCCTTTCTCCTTACTCTTAAAAAATTATTTTCACTCCTCTCCCATCCAGAATGCATAATATACAAGCTTAATATATTAATATTTATTGCAAAAACATTTCTATTGAAGTTATGAAATGGTTTTTCTACATCTATCTGTATTAACAAAGAATATTGTGTTACAATTTAATATATACATTTTGCTGTGAAAATATTTCTTTCAAAATGGGAGGCAAAACCACCCCAATTTGTCTAACTTTTTTTTTTAACAGTGATTGGGGCTGCCTTATATTAATTTAAACTTGTGACTCTATCACAATACTGATTAGCAGTTAGCATGATTCATTTCTTCAAGCTAGGCTGAACAAACAATGCCAGATTGGCATTTAGGAAATACAAATTCTAGTCCTAGATATGTCATTTATTTCTTGTCTGACATTGGCCAAGGCATTTCAATTTTCTTATCTAGAGAAATAAGTGGGTGGGACTAGATAGAAAATCTAGGGTTCCTTTATGCACTAAAATTCTATAGTGCTAGATCACTTAGGGACCAAATTTTAATTTAGTTTCAATTGAATATCCTCCATCTCCCATCCCAGCTTCTCTACAAGATTACACTTCCCTTATCTGTTTAACTAAAATATAAATTAATAAATATTTGTTTATTTACAATATATATGGGTTCATAGGAACCCATGCTAATAGATAATACATACTGTTGATTTGTGGATCACTGCGCTTTTATTACACAATGAAACATTTTCAAAAATAGCCTTTCCCTGCAGCTAAAGGACAAGTTTCCTTCTGGCAAGTACAAAGTATAAAATACCTCAACCTTGAATATTATAACATATATACATTCATATACCTAAATTTTCAGGAAGAACAGGTGAATGAGCCTCTAGTGTTGTAGCATACAAAACACTAATAATACAAAAATTATATAACTTCTAGAAATTAGAGTATTCTTTTGACCTCTTGGAAGGAATATATTTTAAATGAATATACTCAATTGCCCATTCCTTTTATTTATTTTTGTTTTTTCCCTTACAGATAATGCCTGAATGAAAACTCCAGTAGAAAGTTTCGTTTCTTAAGTTAGGATCTCTTTTGTTTTTCCTCTTGTACATCCAGTGTCTAAGCACAACAGATACATCATAAATGAATAGTTAATTGAGTTCATATATTAAACAATGAATTTGATAAGACCCCAACATGCCTATTTTTCTTCATTCATTTGACACTAGATGGCGCAATGATTCAACCCATTTTATATCTATAATGATACAGTAGGTGGCCCCCTGCTCAAGAAAGGTGGGGAATCTTAAAACTTTGACTATTTGAAGAGACCCTAAAAGATCATTTCATTCATGGTCTTTCTTTGACTTATAGGGTGAAGTGACTTGTCCAAGGTAATGAAACAGCAGATGAATGGAGAGAAAATGAGGACATCAGATCACAGATTCTTCTTGTGTTCTAATTCTTTCTGCAGGGCCCTTTGCATTACATCATATAATTTCTCCAATGTTATTTGAGAAGCTGTTATTCTGTGCTTGGTGGTTTCATAGTTTCTGATTCGTAAAAGATATTCCTTTTGAAGGAGGTAAGAAGTTTAACTGCTAGCCCATAATATAAACACACACTATCTTGAATTAAACTTTACATGAGAAAGTAATACCTATTGACACTTGTTGGAAA
Source organism: Sminthopsis crassicaudata (assembly GCF_048593235.1). Taxonomy (NCBI): domain Eukaryota; kingdom Metazoa; phylum Chordata; class Mammalia; order Dasyuromorphia; family Dasyuridae; genus Sminthopsis; species Sminthopsis crassicaudata. The sequence continues at coordinate 97,179,332 of NC_133618.1, forward strand.
AAAAAAACACATCTGTGTACACACACACACACACACACACACACACACACACACACACACACACACAGATGCTCACATTTCCTTTCTTTCTCTGGTCCTTAGACAATTATAGGATGCTGCTAATTATCTTCCCAGCTATGTCCTCATAGTGTGGTAAAATCCCTAACTACATATACACAGGGGCAAGACTTGAAAATTGTGTTAGCTTCCCCCTCCCCATACATATTAACCATTGGAAGCATCTATTATTACAATTCTTCACTTTAACTCCAGCCTTCCAAGTTAATGCTAGTGTGCTTCTCAAAGGGCATTTTTAATTGATACTAATATTATTTATATAGAGATATATATGCTACATATAAGCAAGTCAAATAGGTTATTACCAGTATGGATCTGAGGTAAGAAGTGAAGTATGTTATCAGGGTCACATGTGACCAAAATAGGAGGTAGACAACTTCTAGGAGATAGAAAACTTCTCTGGCCTATATAGAACCCCCAAATTATTAAGAGGCCCCAAAAAAGGCCTCTGTCATTAGGGGTCATCTTCTATGGGGGAATGCCTAGTAGAACAAGGACAAAAATTACACAATGTGAGAAGGCATAATTTATTTATACTTGCATTATTAGGGTAAGTAATCCATATTAATGAGATCTCAAATCTGTTGGGGTAAAATAGGATGTTCTCTCATAGATAGCTGAATAAAACTTCAGGGTCTATTTATTTTGACACATTTTACAGATGCAGAAACCAAGATTCAAAAACATAATCTAGGATTTATAAAATGTATTTATTTTTGCTGATGGTTAATTTTTAACTAGTAAGAAATTTTGTAAAAAATAAGACTATTTAGATAATTGATGTTCATGCATTTAATGTAAAAATCATTGCTAATCTCTATTATCATTTAATTATATTAATAATGTAGCTAGAGAATTTGTCTTCTCAGATCAACTTAGAATAGTCATTCCTTGGTTAAATGCTAGTTCTGTAACCAGAATAAATCATTTAATCTCTCATGACCTTGGCAACTCTAAAAATAATATTAAAGATTAGATGACTATATGTAGTAATGAAGTGAATTTATAATCTTGGAGTTCCCTGCACAGATAAAATAAGGGATTTCAATAAAGAAAAATAAAAAATACTACATTTTTGAGGGGAGGGGCTTGCTGAGCATGAGCCTTTACTTGAGTTTGAACACTACTTAAAACATGAATGCACCATAGACACAAAAAATTCTCTTCTATACAGAGTCAGATACATAAAGGACACAATCATGGACAATTAAGCTGGCCAAAAGAGAAATGGACTATATGAAAGGGTGGGAGGTGTCCCTTCACTGTATGTTTTCAAGCAGAAGCCAGACTTCTATTGATAGGCATTCAAGACACCTAATAGTATTTCTCTCCACAGCTTTTTGTTTTTGTTTGTTTGTTTGTTTGTTTGTTTGTTTGCTGAGGCATTTGGGATTAAGTGACTTGCCTAGGGTCACACAGCTAGGAAGTGTTAAGTGTTTGAGATCACATTTGAACTCAAATCTTCCTGATTTCAGGGCTGGTGCTCTAGCCACTGCTCCACCTAGCTGCCCCTCTCCATAGTTTTTTAGAGTCCCTCACATCTATCTTTTTAGCTTTCTTTCCTCCTTTCTTTTTTTCTTTCTTACTTCCTTTTCCTTTCTTTCCTTTCTTTTTCTTTATTTTCCTCCCTCCCTCTCTCCTTCCTTCTTTTTTCCATTCTTCCTTTTTTCCTTTCTTTCTCTCTTTCTTACATACTTCTTTCTTATCTTCCTCTTTCTCTTTTCTTCCTTTTCCCCTTCTCCCTCTTTCCCTTTCCTCTTTCTTTCCCTTCTTCCTCTCCTTCTCCTTTTCCCCTTACCTCTCCCTCTCTCCCTTCCCTCTCCCTCTGCCTCTTCCTCTCTCTCTCCCTTCCCCCTCTCCTCTTCCCCCTTTCTCTCTCCCTCTCCTTCTCCCTCCCCTTCTCTCTCTCTTTCTTTTTCTCCCCCATCCTTCCCTCTCTCCCTTTGTCTACCCTCACTCCCTCTCTCACTTCCTCCTTTCCTTTTCTTTTCCTTTCCCCCCCTCCCCCAGGATATCCTCACTATCTTCCCCAGGTTAGATGTGCTTCAACTAGCAAAGAGCCTGATCTTATTATTGATCAGTATGTAAATTTTGACTTGTTCTATTTCTGTTTCCTCATGGGGCTGCCTCAATGGCAAACTGATGGGCAGTGTGTCTTGTGTGACTGATTAGATAGGAGGAGAACAACCAGAAGTGAAATTTAGGATTTCTAGACTGAATTCTTTTTCAAAATATCTTGAAAATAAGTGGGAAAAGGGAGAGAGAGAAAAAAAGGTTTTCCTTCTTTGTTTTCTGTGTTAACCACACCTTCCTTCCTTGTAAGGGACAATCAATTCATTTCCCTGGAAAATCTGCAAAGTGAAAATGCATTCTTTCAGCCCTCTTGATTTTTTTCTCCTGGGTGAATACATACTTTTCATATATACATAGATATTGTGTATTACAGGAAAAGCACAAGCAAAGCATATTCTCCTTAAGACTACAGCGTCCTCCTTATTCTACATTATGTTAGAAGCAAAGTTCATAGTTCTTTGTTTTCTGTTTTCTAGAGGGTTTTAGTTAGTCATTGTGATCAGATACTATGTCAAATCGCCTATTTTTGAAATATACTTAGAAAGATAATATATTGAGATTCATTCAGCTAATTTCTCCTGGCTGCTTATCTTGATGAATTTCCTCCTGTTTCTCACACTACAGCTCTCTAGATCCCTTGGAAGATGTGGGAAAAGCTTAATTTGATTGCCATACAGGTATTTTAGAAACAAAGATAGAGGAAGAGACAGGTTAAAATGAAATTTTCTGATTCTACTTAGAAATTAATGCCCTCCAAACTCAAAATACCTGCATTAACTAGTTTGTAATTTTTGACACTGATATGTGTGTTTCCATATCCTATTATACAAATGAAAATTGTTTCAGACATTATATTTGAATTCCCAGTACATGATACATGGTAGGTACCTAATAAATAATTAATTAATTGTCTGATTTGTCCTTCTTTTCCAGAAACTTTCATATATTTTCCTGGACACTGAGTTTAGGCTCCTAAAATCCTGATGCTTCTTTATCTTCTAGATCATTGAAAGTTCCAAATCATGAGTGATATTTTAGTGCGGGAAGAGGGAAAAGGAAAGTTAGTCAATTCCTACCTAAGCTATTTCAATGACTGAATCATTTCTTGGCAAGGAAAAGCAGCATATTTAGAGTTATAGCTCTTTTAAACTTTTAAAAGCTTGATAATTTTTCTAAGAGGCATCACTGCCAATTTGATCATGTCAATTTGAACATACCAATTTGCCCCAATCCAAAGCCTCAAATCAGCTGACATGCATGTTTTTCAATTCTTTGAATTTTAAAATGGTCTTATCAGTCTCAACTATCTCAACTACCAACTGGTAACATATAATAAACATTTTTTTAAAAAGGCATAGCCACCAAATCCATCAAAAACCTATGAATATAATTCTTTCCCACCTACTAGATCACATCTTAGGACAAGTGGAGAGGATATGGAAACTTGACATTTCCATAAAGAAGTCATTTAATCCATCCTACAAAAATATTTTATTAAGAGCACACTATGCAAGCGAATATGTTATGGATACACCCCAAAAAAACTACATAAAAAAATTTCTTCTAGGAGCAGCTAGGTGGCGCAGTAGATAGAGCACCAGCCCTGAAGTCAGGAGGACCCAGTTCAAATTTTATCTTAGACACTTAACACTTCCTAGTTGTGTGACCTGGATAAGTCAGTTAACTCCAATTGCCTCAGCAAAAAAAAAAAAAAAAAAAAAAAAAAAAAAAAAAAAAAAATCTTCTCTGAATGAACTACAAATACATACATACATACATACACACACACACACACACACACACACACACACACACACACATATATATATATATATATATATATATATATATATATATATATATATATATATATATATATATATATATATATATATATATATATATATATATATACATATAATACTGGGGATATATAATAAATAAACCTCAACAGGTAAAATCTGTGGAAGGAAAGAGCAAGAACAATTAAGGGAGTTAGAGGAGGCTTTGAGTAGGAGATAACACACACAAAAAGGGGATATCTAGGGGGGAAAAAAAGAGTAAAGGCTCTTACTCTAGGATAAAAAGATCTCAGAGTATAGTGTATATTAAAAATCAGGCAACCAGTATCTTTCTTCCTTGTAGATTCTTCTCTGTGATGATTTGATACATCTATTTGCTGGAAACTGAAATTTCTATAGGACAAATCAACCTTTCCTCTCCTTATAAACACTCAAAGTCTTTGTTATTATTAGCCTAGTGACTGGCCCTTAATCAGCAATAATTATTTAAATTTAAGCAAGCCAAAATGTTGATAGAAGCTTTCACTAAAGTCCTTGTTTCCCTCTTCAACTTCTTCATGTTTTATTTTCATATATTTTATTTTAAAAATAAAGAGGGACTTTCTTTTTTCTGTTCTGTTAATTGTTTTCCTGATTAAAGAGCTGGCTAGTGGAACGTAGGAGAAAATACAAAGGCCTGGGGAAATGAATCAATTTTCAAATGATTTAATATTGTCAGGCTCCCCTGTTTCTTTATCAAATGAAGTGATTCTTCTAAACTTTCTGTCAGCTATGATTTCTTTGAGGACCATAAGGAGCCCTTCAGCCTTCCTTGCCTCTATTTTGACTGCTTCTTGTCCTTGGCAATGCAGTTCAGGCAACCAAAATACTGTTTATAGGGGCCTCTTTTAAGCTGCTGAGCAATTTTGCTCCATTGCTGTGTCGTTGGTCACCGTGTCAGATTCAGGGCACCACTGACAGCGCTGGATTTTGAAAGCTTTGAGGTTTTTCTGGCTATCAGGAAGAATAATTTGACTTCTCTTAGAATAATATAATATTCAGCAGAAAAGATCTGCTGCACTCAAGGTCATGGATCTTGGCTCCATGGATGCTGGTTACACAACAGAATGTTCAGCTACAGTTTTCAAATCATTTCAGATGTTGCTGCAGGTGTGGACCAGTCAGGGGAGCTTCTTGGCTGCTGGTTAGCTTCTACATTTGTATCTCCTTTCCTAACCTTCTACCTTTCCCATCCTCTGGAAATCATAGCTTTTAAAGAGTATAAACTGCAATTGTGAACTCTTTTCTAAGTTATATAAGATGTAGGGCATAGTGAAAAATAGTTGGCAAAAAGCAACATTTGAATATGGGAGAAGGGCAGTAAAAGAGAGGGATGTTCTGTATTCTTTTATATAAATATATGTAAGTACTATTTTACTTTGCTTTGTCAAAAGATGATGTCTCTGAAAACACACACTAGAATATACTAGAACTTATGAATTTTAGGAGAAACAATAAGCATTCTCTTCTGTGCTTCAAGAAATTTTCCTTTTACAAAATGGAAAATTCAAAAAATGCATCCAACCCAAATAAAGAAAAAAATAAATAGAGAAATATGAAAAGCTAAGCATTTTGAGAGTACCTGCAGAAAATATTTTTCATAAGGAAAAAATAAATGTCATAAGGGAGAGTGGCCAGTAAGCATGGACTCTTTAATGAACATCTTCATTCTTGCTCTTTATCAAACTGGCACAAAAAAATAAAATAAAATAAAATAGTATGAAGAATTACAAGTCTCCAAGAGAAAAGAATCTACTTTCTGTTGCTTGCCAATAAGGATATTAGCCACCATCAGTCCCTATAATGAGTACATCCTCCCTACAGTATAGATTATCTTTTTGAGGAATTCCATCATGGCATATTCCAAAGAGTTAAGTAGAATGGGAATAAAGAATGTAATAAACAATCTACTAGATTTTATATATGTATACTGAATATATGTGGGAAAATGGTATAAGGTATAAGTAGTTGCTGAAAGAACTTTGCAAATACCCATATTTCCCTTTTTTGAAGTTATTTTAAGTGCAAATGACACTTATCCAATGAAATTCACAAAAACACCAGTGCCTTTAAAATAAAATATCTCTTTTTATTAGAAAAAAAAAAAAAACAGATCATTCTTTTTTTTTTTTTTTGTCTTATAGTGATACATAGCAAAAAGCATATTAATCTCAAAGTGCATTGGATCTCAGTGGTTGGTAAACACTTTTAAACAAAATAAAGATTTAAAAATCCCTAGAAAATAAATACTTCCAAATGTATGACTGAAATTTAATGGGTCAGAGGAAAGTTATACTTTTTATACAGATAATTACTTCTTTCTAATTAGAGCTAATGCAATTAATGTTCTATACAGGTGTAATTACCTGTTTAGAAGAAACTAACATAATAAAACTGATAATTAAGTTTTGACATAATTTGAGTTTGAATTATGTCTTATTCATTAAAATATAAAGCATTTACATGGTATTTTCAGTTTAGGAAGCAGTTTACATGCATTATTTCACTTGATCCACATAAGACGAGTATGTTATTTTCTTATTTGTTGCAAGTATATCTGTAAACAATGTTGTTCACATTTAAAATAATGATAGGAAACATTTTTACTGTACTTTATGGTTTGCAAGGAGATTTATCTATATTATCTCATCTGATTCTTACAAAAACTCTGTGAAGTAGAAGCAATTATTATTCCCACTTTATAGATTATGAAACTGAGAGGTTAAGTGGCTTGTTCGTAATCATATTGTCTCAGGTAATCATATTGTCTCAGGTAGGTATTTTTTGCTCTTAGTATATAAATCTATTGGTGTGCACCTAGTAGATACTTAATATTTTTGAGTATTGTTAAACAAGTCACAAAAAAGTTACAAAGTCCCATATGAAACAAAGTTAAACATTTAATAACACAGTTACACTAAAACTTTTGGTATATCCTTTATATTAACTCAGGAAATGTCTTTTTTTTTTTTTTTAAAACATACATTACTTAGAAATATAATGATATGGTGTTGTGTTGAACTCTGCAGAACTATTACACTGTCATGAGTTGCAGAATGGACATGAAGTAATGAAGACCTAGGATATAGCAGCTAGGTAGCACAGAGGATACACTAGACATAGATTCTGGATTCAAGAATTTTTTAATTTCAATATGGATTCAGAAACTTTTTAGCTATGAAACCATAGGCAAGTCATTTACTCTCTGTCTGCCTTAATTTCATTCTCTTTAAAACAGGGTTGTTAATACTACCTACCTCCCAGATTATTGTTAGAATAAAATGATTTAACAGACAAATTACTCTGTAAACCTTAAAACAAGTTGAATCTTAGTTATTCCCTTCCTCCTCTCTATCATTATTACCATTATTATTTATACTAGCTCTAACCACTTAGTGCCTCAGGGAATTCTCTAAGCACTCTCCACACCCACTTTTTACTTTCTTTGTATTATATGCTATAATTACAGTGTGAGATATATAGGAAAGCCTTAATAAATGCTCATGGACTGATGCTACTATCACAAAACAAGTCCCCTCCACCAAAAAAAAGAAAGAGGAAAGGAAGGAAGGAAGGAAGGAAGGAAGGAAGGAAGGAAGGAAGGAAGGAAGGAAGGAAGGAAGGAAGGAAGGAAGGAAGGAAGGAAGGAAGGAAGGAAGGAAGAGACAAGGAGAGAGAAAGAAAGAAGGAAAGAGAGAAAGAAAATAAGTCATGTCTACAGACTAGTTAAATTGTTTCCCACCCCTCTTTTAAAAATCACAGTCTCACAAATCACAGGATGTGGAAAATAACACAGTGGTAAATGTAGACACTTAACAGAAATGTTTTTCTCCAAAGAATCTTTGAGATACTAGACACTGAGTTACTAAAAAATTCTGTGAGACAGAATTTTAAATGGAAGTAAGAAATAGATAAAAGGGAGAAAAGACCATTGTGCAATTTCTCTCCAAAAGTTTGACAGCACAATTTACATTTGAACAAGAACAAGAGTTCAAAAAAAATCAATCAAATCAGTCATTTTAGACTAACCACAAATTGTCCTTCATGACTATTACCTTTTATATTTTACTGAACCTGGAATTGCTAATCAAGTTTGGCTGAAGATTTAAATAAAATTACTATCTCCTGGGAGCAAGAATAGTTTGTCTTTACAATATTATTCACCTTAATCATACAAAGGCAATGCCATTTGAAAAAATGGTCTGGAGGTCATCATCTCAGCACACAAGCACTTTGAATGATCTATGTGTGCAATGTGGTAGAAAACATTCCCATGGGCATTATAAAACCTAGCATGTGTGTCTGTACTTAAAAAAAAAGTCAAGGATAAGTGGGAAATAAAGTATATCTTTTAAGAAAAAGAAAAAAACATAAATCTCCATTATTTTTTATAAAACCCAATAACAAGGGTTAATGATTGGGTGGAGGAGGGACTTAAGAAACATGATAGTACCTACATTCATAATAGCATGGGTAACTGTCATAAAATGTATACAAATCATCTTTAAAATTCATGATATGAAAATAGCTTAAGAACTAATTAAATAAATTCTGTTCAGCAAAAGTGAAAATTAATTACTGGGCCATATTAATGCATAGAATCTCAGACAAAGTTGGAAGCAACCTCAGAGGTCATATAGTCTAACCCATGGGATTTGAAGTCTCATTTTCTTTCTACTCCACCAAAGGCTTTGGCAATGATCCTTGCCCTAGAGCATGCAGGAGGAAATATAGCAACAGTATTACTCAGCCTCACCAGGAGAGTCAATCAAACAACCAACAAGCATTTGCTAAATACCTACTGGCACTGAGGATATAATGGCAAAAACAAAAATAGTAACTGACCTCAAGGAGCTACTAGGTTAACTAGGGAAGGCAATATACGTGGATAAAAGCTTATATAGCATGGATTTAAGTTGATTTTAGTAGGGAAGGAACTAACAGTTGAGTGGGAGGAAATCAAATAAGGCCTCATATGGAAGGTAGGGTTTGGCTTGAGTGTTGAAGTAATCAAGGGATTCTAGAGAAGAAAGAGAGAAGTTATTGGAGGTCGAGCAGTTAAAAAACATGGGAAAATTATATATTATAAATAGCAAGAAGTGGACTGTTGCTATTTGTAGAGGATATACAAGGGACACATACAATCCAAAATATGGAAGGAAGAAGTCCTAAAGAAAAGAGAAGAAATAGAGATATATTTATGCAGTAGTTGGAGAAAAGGTACTTGGAGAAAGGAAAACAAAATAAAACAAGAACCTCTACACTGTTGCTTTCTGTCTCTACCAGCACCCAAAACCTAGATATCTTATTCTGTGCTTTTCCAATTAATACCTGACAAAAAGCTAATAGAGAAAATCACATATAAAAAAATCTATATTCATTACTCAAGCTTCCTTTAATTGCTTTGCTAAAGTGTGTCAAATCTAGTTATCCACTAAATGCTGATGTTTTTGGTAAAATTCCCAGGTGCTTAGTTAGCATCAAATAAAGCTCTAATATCTGAATGTATTGACCTAATTTGGTTCAATATTAGACCCAAGGGATTTACATGTGTGTGTCTCTGCTTGTCTATATATCTGTACATTTATAGAGTACATTGATGAATAAAATTATATTAACCAGTTGTAGAGTTTTCTGGTAAAACATATCAGTAAAATAAATACTTATAACTGATATTCTCTCAATATTGGAACCAGAAATTATGTGGTCAGATTCTACTTTATGGTGGTAGGTATTTTTTGAGTACATTGAAAAGTCTCAGAACATTTCAGTGAAAAAAAAACGATATCTCTATTCCACTAGCCTTAAATATAGAGGTCACAAGAAATTGGAAGGAACTAAAGAACAATTTTCTTTAAATATAAATAACATATATGCATGTGACATAAATATGTAATACATTCTCAAATCTAGCAGTATCATTTAGAGAGACCAAAATTAATCACATTTTTGTCAATATTTTATTTTTTAAACTATTTTATACAATTAAGAAAAAATAAGACCAATGAAATTCAATAGAATAACTCCTAACCTTCATCAATCAATCAAAAACATTTATTAACTTATAATATGTATTATATATTATTTGGAGGTAGACAGTTAAAATATGGTGATGACAGATGGATAATTGTATATGAAAAATAGCAAGAAGTGGACTATTGCTGTTTATATTACATATATATTAATAACATATATCACAAATATTATTATATGTAAGTAATATAATATATATATACATATATATATATAAATAACTTATAATTAATATGATGAAACAACTGGAGAAGTACCAGAAGAAAACAAGAAAAAAAGAGGGGCTTAATTAACAGGTAAAAGAGAAACATACAAATCAGATGCCATGTTTCCTCAAGTTAAAACTTTGGAGCTTTTCCCATTTACTACAACATTTTGTCCTCTGCCAGATGTAGTTTCAGTAACGAGGAAGAAAGAGGAGACACACTGACATGTGCCAATTTGTTTATCAGCAGGAATGATTCGGCCAGTGATAGGTTGGTTCATGGTAAAAGACATCTTCTCTACACAAAATCTTCATTGACTCAGAAACTCAATCCACATTTTATGAGCAAGCTGTATTAGAGATCACACTTAACAGGATCAAGTCCCTCAAGCATATAAAATATTGTTCTACATTTGATATAAGGGCTAAATAAAACAAAATGAGTCTGAACCATTTTAGTCCATTTTTCTATTGAGAAGATGAAAACTGGCTTATCCACTTCTATACCATCCCACTATGGCCCAACATGTAATCAGTGTTTGTCATACAGATTGTTTCATCATCATTCTATCTCTATGTTTTCACTGACATTCCTCTTCTCTTTGCTGAAACAAACCTTATTTATTCTTATCTCATCTTTTCTATGAATCCTTCCCTGATTATTCTGAACTCATTTTTGTTACTTTCTTCTGAAATTCTCTAAGACTCAAAGTGCATACTACTCATATAAAGTAGCAACTAATTATCATTCTTATATTCTTTGATACAGAGAAAGACAGGAGAAATTGGTGACACAATGTATGTATACTTAAAATTGTGATATTACTTGCATTACCTATTTCACAGAGTTTTATTTGAGGAAGATATCTTCTAAATTCTATTGAACTATGAGCTAATCTTATTATTACTATCATTATTATTGCTATCATTATCATTTACTGAAATTAAAAGCTGGCTATAGAAAACAAATTCATTAGTGTGTCAGAAATAAGGTCTCTGAATGACCACCTTTCTTGTCTATTGTCTTTTCAAACAATGTCACTCAACCAAATTCACTGATAACAATGGAGCCACCAAACTTTTGCTTTTATAGATATGGTACTATCTGTGATCTGGAGATATATAATATATATATAGATAATAAAATTATACAATAGGTATATATGTGTTTATATATGTATATACAAACACACATATGTATATAGGTGGTATTTTCTAACTACACTATCCATTTACATCAATACAATGTGCCATGGCTATAGAATCATAGATCATAGAGTTAGAAATGATCTTAGGATTAAGTCCAAACCCATCATTATGTATATATATATATATATATATACATATAAAGAAAATAAGATGTAGATAATGCAATTGCTTTGCCCATGATCTTTCTTGAAGACAATAAGTAACACAACTGAGATTTAAATCCATACACTGTTATTCTAAATCTAGCATTCTTTCTAATATACCATGGTGCCTCTTGTGAAGAATCAGCATAATGAAGAAACTGGATTCATAAAATTGGAATTCAAGACCTGGGTTTAAAGCCTGCCTCCAGAACTTAATATCTGAGTTCTAGAACAAGATGTTTAACATTTATTAGGTCCAAGCAACTTTCTAAGATGAGAGAGAGAGAGAGATCCTACCTCATCTTTCTTTCTTTCTTTCTTTCTTTCTTTCTTTCTTTCTTTCTTTCTTTCTTTCTTTCTTTCTTTCTTTCTTTCTTTCTTTCTTTCTTTCTTTCCATCTATCTTTGTCTTACAATGATCAGTTTAGTAAAATTCAAATAGGATAATTAATAGGATTTGGTCAATAGGAAAAGAAAGTGGTGATTTTTTTTTCAGGGGCCACAATTGCTAAACAAGATATAAAAATATTGAGATCTGTATCAATGTGTGTGACCACAAAGATCCCTAGGATTCCAAAGTCAGTGTATTTTTAGAAATGAATAAACTACAGTAAAACCACTGATCTTCATATTTTGTCCCTTACTTATTAAGGTTATCTGAAAAACAATAACAATGACTACATTTCTACTTCATTTTCAACCTTAAAGTGAAGTAGACAACTAAGTTTTTTAAAAAATATATACACATATATATTTATATCATAATATATTTTTATTATTCTTATATTATATTATCATTACTCTCTAGTTATTTAATAACTCCTTTCTCTTCTTCCTCAGTTGGAGGCAATTTCATAGAAAGTGATTCTTATTCTATAAAAGCCTCAAGTGTTTACTTTGCCCCATGCATATAACAAGAGTGGAAAAAACTGCAAATATGTGACAAAGTTCCATGTGTTAATTAGGAAAGTACTATTGTTTCTGTTCATGTTTTCAGGACTGATATAAAATTATAAGAGAAATCTCACATTAGTAATAATCAATAATCACATAGCAATAATCGAATGGAAACACTGATTGGATTTAGAGCGAGAGAGATGCCTTTGGGATAAAGGAGAGTGATCTAGAAGTGATCCTAGAGATGATGTTATCTAGATCTCTTAGACGACATAAATGGTGATCTATAAAGGGGTAAACTGAGATCCTGAAAAATTTGATGACTTTCATAAAATAGAGCACAGCTAATAATAAGCAGAATTGGAATCTCAACTGAGAATCCAGTTCTCCTTTTATACTCCATTGTGTCACTTAGCTGTTTAGATTGTGTCAAAATCCAGCATACTGTTATAGTGGAAAAAATCAATCAAGTGGTTCTCACAGGCTTATTCACTTTCTTGTGTTATATTCTTTTCCCATAGATTGTCAAAAGAAAAAGAACCTACTCTAAAGTTTAAGCATCGAATAAAATTGCCTCCAAACAATTAACGTGGCAGCACACACGCCACTAAGTGGATCCAAGGCAGCCTAGTATTTTACGCCAGTCTTTAATGTCAGGTTGCTTTTTTATTCTAGGGGTCAGGAAAACAAACACACTGTGAGCTCATTATTGTGCATGCCCAAACAAGCAGAAAAATAGGCCCTTTTCCAAATGCTAGACAATGAAACCAAGGATTTTTTTTTCTTTTTACCTCACTGTAATTTGAGTGATAAAATACTTGCTAATACAAGCTATTAAACAGACTAACAAATGGAAACCAGTGTCTTATATTCTATTTTAAAACCCTCCTCAAAGGGTTCTAAATGAGCTGTTTATTTTGAAACCCAAAAGACATTTATATTAGTACAAAGTTACCTCTTATATATCTTATCTTAAAAAGAAAACAAAACTTGAAACTATATTTGAAGCTGAAAAATAAAAGATCTGCCAAAATAATTAATTGGTGTTCCTAAGCAACAATTATTTCCAAATGACAGACAAATATTTCATTGATTTCAATTACCTTCAAAAGTTTAAGGTCTTATCAATACAGATGCTCCATACAATGATATATATTGAAACTCATTCATACCCTAAAGTCTTGGACAATTTTTCTCAATGGCACCCTATAAATCTGCAGGGTATTATTACCCTATTGAAAGTCTTCCTCCAGTTCTCTTGATATTGCACAAATAACAATGTAAAGGTTCTTCACTGATTACAATTTGCCCTTTCCAGAGGACTTGAACATTCATTCTTCTTTTCTCATCATACATAACTTGGTTGGTAATATTTTAATAAGTTATTTAAAACAACTCTCTGTCTCATTATTGCCCTTTGGGTAACCTGCTATTTTAATATTTCAGGCATTTTGGAATTCCATGACTTGCAATCATGTGATATCATTGAAAGGCTATTGATTTTAAAATATCTACTTTAGTATTAGATAAATGCTTGAGGTCATTAAAATCAAACTTTTCCAAAGGTCAGGGACAGTCTGTATTAGATAGATTCTTTTTTCCTTCTTTCTATTCTACTCTGACCCCAATTCATTGTTGAAGTGATATCTAGGGACAAAATTAGACTTCTCTATTGAGTAAATCAGTTACAGTAAACCCCAAATTATCTTCCATATGATCATCAAAAACCTCTCTTACCAAGCATTTCTGTGATTTACTAATGTGTAATTAGTACATGTAATTTACTAATTTACTAATTCAAGAATGCATTTTAATAAGAAATTGATCTTAAAACACTGAAATCTTAAAGTATTTTCTCATCAAATAATGCTGAATATAGCTAAAATGTTAAATTTATTTTATTTTTTTTTCTAATTTTGTTCTAGTTTCTTTTTTAGTTTTGTTCTGTTTTTGCCTTTGCCCTTATTTTGACCTTTTCCCTTTTCTCTATATCCCCCAGACTTACTGCAGTATCTGACACATAATAATTAAGTACTTAATGTTTGCTGTCTATCTGGCTATTTATTTGACTCATCTTAGTGATAACCCTAGATTCTTGAAATGCAGATCAGTGGTTTTCAAACTTTTGATTCAGGATCCTTTTATACTATTAAAAATTATTGAGGATTTGCACAAAAGGATTTTGTTTACATAGGATATGTTTATAGACATTTACAATGCTAAAATATAAATTAATTTTGAATTTGTAGACACTCTGAAAGGATTTCTGAGAACCCCACACTGGTTTAAAACAGTGCATGTTCTACCAAAAAGGAGACTTTATGATCAACCTAATTAAATTTATGGTAGTTCATTGTCCCATGTGATTATTTCCCCCCCCCACAACAACTTCTGTAAAGTATCTTCTATCTTTGAGAGAAGCTGTAATCTAAATCCCTAGAAGTTTCTACAATAAAGAAACGATAGATCCTTAATGTATTGAAGTAATTCATTGAAAAGCAGCAATCAGTGTGGTAACTCTCTATTAACTTGAATACTCCATTTCCAAGCCAGATAAAATAGGGTTGACTGTATTTATTCTTCAGGGCCATTATCAAGGGAAGATTATCTCTGAAAAGTGAGAAGCTAACTTGCTGACAGAACATTTTCTTCTTCTTCTCTTCTGTACACCCCCCCCCCACCCCTCACTGTGATGGGATTAGTACAGCTTGTACTGGGGTTTAGGAGCAGTAATAAACAAGGAGCAATTTTCTGTTTCTAATTAACTTCCCTTAAAATAAGCACTGACTGCATAACAATAGCCTGTCAGTCCAGAACTGTGCCAAAAACCCAATATTCTATACATAATGAGCCCTATTTAAATGAGCAGATTATTGTGGTTTCCTAATGAACCAGGGCCACTGGACTGGTGAAGTAGTCCCAAGTATTCAACAATTTCTATACACACAATTGCAAGAGAGATTATCCATAGAATGTCTTTTTATATCCTTTCTTCCTTAAGTACAGAGTATCATTACTTTTCCTCCTGCATCTAAAACTATTAACTTAGTCTTCTTTTTAAATTCAATCTCCTGGTTTCTTAGACATTTCTTAGACAATGAGGAACAATAGGAAACATGTAGTCTTTAGAGTTGTAGGATTTAGATTTATAACGTTCTTCTGATGTTTCTCATATCAATGTGGGCTTGGAGAAGCCATATAATCTATTTTGGCTTTATAGTTCTTCATTTATAGAATAAAAAATCATCTTATGGTCTAGGTTCCCTTTAATTGCTAAATTTATGAACCCAAGTGTTTTCTTTTTCTTTTCTTTTCTTTTTTTTTTTACTTTTCTTCATTTTGTCTCTCATTCCTCTCTTTTTTTCCCTTCTTATCATTCATTTATATCAATTTTTTTTTAATTTAGTTACCTAATTTAAATGTTTTAACTATTGTATTGATATCTTGTTGTATATCATCAAAATTTCTCCAGTATCCTTCTCCAAGGCCTTCCTGGAGCTATCCTATATAATACATATCTCTAAAAGAAAAAAAAGAAGAAAATCAGTAAAAAAAAAAAAAAAAAAAAAAAACCTTCAAAATATGTGGGATGTGCCTTGACTTCCCACCTCTGTAAAGGAATAGAATGGGGATGTCTTCTCTGTTCTTTATAATTTTATAATTTTATAAAATTCATTTTAATTGCTTTGTGGTCCTCCATTCTAAGGAGAATGTCCAGTTCAGCCATGTCTTTATTTTACAAAAGTTCTGACTCTCTGGACTTTTCCTATAATTCTAAGGTATTTTTACCCTAAAAATTCACTATACCCCCTGGAATTTTCATATTGGACTTAGCCTCTATTCCTGTAGCCTCTCCTTCTTTTTGACTGATTCTTCCCAGAGCCTCCATATAAGGAGGATGCTCAAGCCATCATAGCTTTATTCTTTTCCTGCTTGTACTTTCGGATCTTCAGATTTCCCATGATTTTTTCTTTTCAGTTTCTTCTTATATGATATCTTCCCCATTAGAATGTAAGCTTCATAGAAAGAAAAGAACCCACTTGTTCAAAACTGTTTGTACAGCTCTTTTTGTAATGCAAAGAATTGGAAAAGGAGTAGATGACTATAAATTGGAGAATGACTGAATAAGTTATGGTATGAGAAAGTAATCAGATATTATTGTTCTATAAAAAATGATGAACAGGCTGATTTTAGAAAAGTCTGAAATGATTTATATGAACTGATGCTGAGTGAAGCAAGCAAAACCAGGAAAACATTGTAGATAGAAACAATAAGGTTATTTGATGATCAGCTATGAGAAACTTGGTTCTTCTCAGAAATTCAGTGCCCCAAGGTAATCCCAATAAACTTTGGTTGGAAAATGCCATCCCCATTCAGAGAGAGACCTGTGGAGACTGAATGTGGATCAATGCACACTATTTTCACCTCTTTTCTCTTTCTCATGGTTTTTCCCTGTTCTTATTTTTCTCTCTCAACCTGACTCATATGGAAATATATAAAAAAAATATGTATAATACAATTTATATGTGTGTATATATTAATAAAATAATGTAAATTTCTTAAGGCCAAGGATTATATTTCTTTCTGATTATATTTTTATTCATAGTAATTAATATAATGATTGCCACAAAGCACTTTAATGCTTGTTTGCTATTGACTGATTGATTTTGACCTGTTCTTTCCATTTCCATTATCATTATGTATTTGACTTTGCAAGTGAATCTTCCTATGTTTCTCTGTTTTCATAATGTTTACTATTTTTAGGACAAATTAATATTCTATTGTTTTTATGTATCACAATTTTTAACCCTTTTCTAAATGGTAGCCATCTGTTTTGTTTCCAGTTCTTTGATAATATAAAAAGAACTAGTTTATATACATTGATTTATATGAACCTATTTCTCTCATTCTCTTTCCTCTCCTTCTCCCGTGTGTGTGTGTGTGTGTGTGTGTGTGAGAGAGAGAGAGAGAGAGAGAGAGAGAGAGAGAGAGAGAGAGAGAGAGAGAGAAAGAGAGAGAGAGAAAGAGAAAGAGAGAGAGAGAGAGAGAGAGAGAGAGAGAGAGAGAGAGAGAAAGAGAGAGAGAGAGAGAGACAGAGAGAGACAGAGAGAGAGACAGAGAGACAGAGAGACAGGGACAGAGACAGAGACAGAGACAGAGAAACAGAGAGAGAAACAAAGAGGCAGAGAGACAGAGAGACAGAGACAGACAGACAGACACCTTGGACTTTGTGTGTAGAAGGTGAACTCCTTGATCCAGTGGTATGCACATTTTAGTCATTATATTTGAAAATTCCAAAGAATCTTTCAAGAAAGATTGCACTAAATCATGGCATCACTAAGAATATATCCCTGTTTTTCAACAATCCTTAAAACTTGGTTATTTCCTTTTTAAGAAAAAAAAGTCACATAAAATTCAGCCTCAGACACTTAATAGCTGTGTGACTCTGGATAAGTCATTTAATCATGATTGCCTAAAAAAATTATTCATTATGCTTTACATTGCTTCACTAACTGCATGTTTTGATCAAATTTTATTGCTTGGAATCCTATTCCATTTTCCTCTACACTAATTTCCTTGCCCATGAATAGCTTCAACTATTGCCTATATATGGATATCTCCCAAAGCTACAGTTTTAATTCTATATTTGACTCTCCTCCATCCTATATCTGCAATTGCCTAAAGCATATCTCCACTTAGATAAATGGTAGAGGGACCCTATAATTTAAATTTATACATGCATAATTCAAAGCTAGTGATATTCTGTAACAGAATTTTTATATTTTATAATAGAATTTCCTGACAAGTAGAAAACACAGGTTTGTGATTATTCTGATTTAACATACAAGGCAGTTGTTCCATTGGCCTTATGTTTACTGCAAATATTTATATTTCAAGGAAATGTGTTCATATGAACAGATTTCCCTCTTTCTCTATGGCTTTATTTGTAGTGTGGGATTTATTTTGGCTGGGAGTAGCTGTGCTTTAAAAGTTAAGCTTTATTAAACCATTCTGACATTGTTAAATTTATTTGTTTCTCTTTCTTCCTACTGTTCCTCCTCTGGCTGAGAGTCTTTTAATTTTTCTCTTATTTTCCCCAATCATGGCATAGTTATTTATAATTGGGAGTCACAGATGGGGATACTTTTTTTTTCTACAATTCTCCAAATATTTCAGTTCAAATCCATCCTAATTAGCACCTAATAAAGAAATTTCTTGGAAAGAACTGCCCAATAATTTAACCAAACTATACATTTCATTTTTGGTTACAAATCACACACTTTGATCTAAGAAAAAGAGTCATAAAAGCATAAAGTCTTGGCAGTAGGGAATAAAAAATACAACAAAGGTCAAATCAATTTAATTCCTTGGAATATGTAGAAAAAAGACACTGAGAGCCAAAAAAGGTTGGCAAGATGGCATTATCCTTCAGTGTGCGGTTGCTCTTTTCTCCTGATAAGCACATGGGCAATTTAAGATGAAAGGCATTAGCATAAACTGAATGTCATTAGATAATAAGTCAAACTCAAAATTAGACTGACTTGCTATGACCATTTCATTTTTTACAATTAACAAATGCTAGGCTCTGGTGGGAGAGGGGTGGCAGAGTTTGAGAATGTTATTGTTTCTTCCACCTTTTACTTTACACTTCTAAACAAACCAAACAATCTAAAATAAAGTTCTTCTAGGAATAAAAGGAATTAATTTTGGTTCAATAAATATTTATCAAGTACTCTGTGTTCAGAATTCACCTAATCGCTATCATTTTTAATCCTTATTTTTCTTTAGTTATTATCTGATCCTTGAAAGTTTTTCTAATATACATAGCAAAAAACAAACAAACAAAAAAAAAAAAAAAAACAAATCCAAAACAACAACCAATAAAAAAAACCACCACAAAATAAAGCAATAGCAACAACAACAACAACAACAACAACAACAAAATCTCTTCATTATCAAATTTTCTTAGAGCATGAAGTCTGAGCCTCTTTTTTAATACTCATCATATATCATAAAACATTTAATTGTGTGCATTCCTGAAAATAGACACCTCCAAGAACCTCTATTTATATCTCTTTTTATGAATAAAATTTATGTCATGATACATATGAATTTTGATGGTGTATTAGTTTAGGACAGGACCTCTGATAGTTTCCTTGGAAATAGGAAATAAATATGAGACATACTCTCCACATCCATGAGGATTTTGTGATGTATTTATAGAGATAAAAATTACCTATAGGAAACAGTTGAATAACAATATAAGGAGGTATAAAATAATTACAAAAGGTTCAATACAGGTAATCAATTTGAAAAAGCAAGATATGTTTCAGGTTTTGTGAATGTAATAAGCACTGTAAGAGTTCAGAGAAAATGGATAGCAGTATAAGCTAGAATACTTAAGGAAAATTTTTTTAGTGAGATTGTCTTTTTAAAACTTGTTTTTTTGCAGTTCTATCTATATTTGACCCACAAAATTATATATTGCTTCGGTAATCATTCTGTTCTATCCCAAAAGTCAGTTATTTTCCTTCCATTTCTTCAGAATGGTGAGGCCATTCTTTTTTTCTATCACATATTCATCTTTCATTGGGAAAAGAATCAAAGAATCATAGAACTTTTAAATAACCTTAGAAATCACCAAATCCAAAGAAAACAATAACTCAAGAGATTAAGAAATAAGCTCTATTTATTTGATGTTCCTTAATTTAAATCTATAGTATTTATTTCTCACCCATCATCATGTGATATTTATTATTGTCAAAGACTTAAACATTTGTATTAATACCTCATAAAACTTCATATTTCTCATCTTCAATAAGCTTCATCTTTATTTTAACTATCTACTGGCACATCCATATCTTGAATCTTGTTATTACTAAAATAAAAAGAACAAACAAAAATGCTGCCACACCCTTGAGATAAGCACTGTGTTGTTCATATGTTTCACTTCTAAGCATTCATGATCATTAAATGATACTTTAAAATACTTTGCTTAAAAAATTCACAGCAGGATCTTACAAGGTCCTTCCTTACTACTTTAAAATTTTTGTCACACATGTATACTTCACTTTAACAGTTCTTTGCTTTTTTCTCAATTTTTTCCTCCATCCCTTTAAATATAGAAAGTCATCCAAAAGATTCTATTTCTTTTCTTGATACCATATGCTTTAAAACCTTAATTTATTTATTATCTTTTTCTGCCCTTGTATCTAAAGAGTTTTCCCTTTCTGTTTCTTTCATTCCTTTTGACTTCTATCCATCTATATCCATCATACCATCATATCATCATCATCATCATCATCATCATCATCATTGCCTCCTGTGTTATAAGGAGTATATTAGCTTTTGGGAATATACATCAAAATAATAACATCCTTATTCAAAGGGACTTATATTCTATTAGGCAAAAATAAAATGAAAATAAATCAGTAAATACAAAAACTTATTAAAATAAGCACAAAGAAGCAGCATATGATAATGGATGGAGAGATGACCTGAGAACAGGTATTTTTGTTGATCTGCAAGGGTAAAGGGCTATTCTTTTCCAGGAGTTTCTTATTTGAATGAAATTCACTTTATATGAATGAAATATGAATGAAAATCCTTTCACTTCCATCTAAAACACATGCGCACACACACACACACACACACACACACACACACACACACACACAGAGAGAGAGAGAGAGAGAGAGAGAGAGAGAGAGAGAGATTTTATATAAATAGAGCCAGTATAGGACATTAGAAAGAAATAACACTGGAAAAGAGCCTTTTAAAAAACCTTGAGATAAGGAGATGGAGTTAAAATGGCAGAATGAAGGTAGGGACTCTACTGAGTTCTCCCCCAGACCCTTCCAACTACCTTTAAATTATGACTCTAAACAAATTTTAAAACATCCAAATGCACAAAACGATGGAATGGAACAATTTTCCATCCAAAGTCATCTTGGAAAGTTGGCAGGGGGGGTCTGTTGTACAGATCTAAAGTGCAATCTCAACTCAAACCTCATCAACACAGCTCAGGCCTCAAGAAACTGAGAAGTGGCAGCCATCTGCAGATCTCTCAGCCCACAGAAGCCAAGATCAACTCAGCAACAAAGCTTTGACATAGTAGGGCATGAGGGGAGTCCCAGTCCAGGATCAGGTTTTGGGAGCCACTGAATCAACAGCAGCACCAGCAGCACCAACAGTGACAAAAACTGTGGAGGCTTCTAAGTATCTCAACTCACAGGAGAGAATGGGGGGAGAAGGGAGATACAAATGGGGAAATCTTGAAAGTCCTCCGTAAGCTCAGGCAAAGTGAATTGCACTGTGTACATACTAATAGCAAAGTTGTGGGCTGATGAGTTGTGAATGACTTTATTATTCTCAGCCAAAGAGTGATCCACAACTACTATGAAGGATTTATGATGAAAATTCCTATCCATAACTAGAGAAAGAACTAATTGAGTCTGAATACATACTGAAGCATACTTTTTTTTTTACTTTTTTTTTTTTTGAGATTTTTTTGAGGGAGGGAGGAAGGGATCTAAGTTTTCTTTTGCAACATGACTTTTTATTGAAATATTTTGCATTTCATATGGGTCTTCTCAATAGGGATAGGGTATGAGGAGGAAAGGAGAGAATCTGGAATTCAAAATTTTAAAAACAAAATCAATTTTTACATGTAACAGGAAAAATAATTTTTTAAAAAAATTAAAAACAAACAAACCCAAATCTAGAAATTATGAGAAGGAACAGTGAAGATGGAATAAGTTTTAGGATGAGAAGACAGTCTCTGTATATTTATAGGGAAAGGAGATGGAAAATCATGTATTTAATTCCAGATACCATAAGAAGACACTAAAATTTCTTGAACAAGGGGAATAACATGATCTAAATGTCAACTTGGCAATTGTGTGAAGAATAGGAGGGTAAAGACAAGCAGCAGAAAGACCAATCAGGAGATTTTTATAATATAAAAAGAGAGATGAGTGCTAGAATTAGTATGGATGGATAGGAGGAGAAAGATGTAGAAAGATGTGTGTGACATATTATGAAGATAGAATATACAAATAACTACCCAAAAGAATATGGATAGTAGGGGAGAATGGAGAATAGGGATTACAAGGCTAGGAATTTAAGTAACTTGATAGTCCCTTCAAACAAAGGAGTAATAAGTGCTGGATTTTGGAGTTTAGTTTGGATATGTTGGCTTGTAGATATCCAAATGAGTAGGTAATATGACAGAGGAACTTTGAATAGTTGCCTTTTGGACAATCTGAAAACTTTTCATTTCCCAATTTCTTTGTTAATTTGAGAGTACCATTCTTCTAGTCTCCAAGGCTCACAATTTTGGGGACTTCCTTGACACCATATATATATATATATATATATATCCCCTTCTCATGATTCACATATATGTCAGTGCAGAACAGGCCCTCACCCCCAGTGTCCAGACTGTTGCAATTAATAATTGGTTCTCCTATCTCATGTTTCTCTGAACTCTAATATTTCCTCTATTTAACTGCCAGAGTGATCTTCCTAAAGTTGTTTAACTATATTACCTTCATTTTTCTCCATCTCACTTCAGTAAACTTACAGGCACTCCATGTTTTTCTTAGGAACAAATATAAAATTCTCTTTTCTGGCTTTTAAAGACTTACATAATATGGCCCCTTCCTACTTGCCCAATTTTCTTACACTTTTCTCCTCTCTATACAGTTTATAAAACAATGACATTGACCTTCTTGTTGTTCTTTGTACATAACACTCCAAATCTTTCAGCTCTGGGTTTTCACACAGGTTGTCTGTCATCTATGCTTGGAATGGTCATTCTACTCAATTCTGCCTTCTAGTTTGTCAAGCTTCTTACAAGACTTGACTCAAATCTTGCCTATGCTAAAAGCTTTTCTTGGTCTCTCACATTACTAGAGTTTTCTCTTTCAGATTGTTTGCCATTTATCTATCTATCTATCTATCTATAGTTGTAAATAACAATTTTTTTCATATGATCTTCCCCATTAAAGTATGAGCTCATTGAGAGCAGAAGCCATGTTTATGCTATTCTTTGTATTCCTAATATTTAGCATATTGTCTATAATATAGTAAGTGCTTAATATGTTTCTTGATTACTTGAATGATTGAAGGAGATTAGGGATGAATATACACAGCTGAGAGTCTTCTTTATAGGGATGATTATGGTACCTAGCAAAACCACTACTAGACTGTACCCCAAGGGAATCAAATAAATACACATATTTACAAAAGGATACACATGTCCAAAATTATTTACAGAAATCCTTTTTAGTAAAATCCAAGGAAGAAAACAACACATATCTGAAAAACAGGAGGGAGGAGACTCCTGCCAAGGGCATCTTATTTCCTAGAGTTGAAACCAGGCAGAACTGCAGATATAAAGTGAAGTGAGTTCTAAGTTCACTTCCTGTCCTTAATAAAGGAAAACTTTGGGAAGAGTATATTATTCCACTATCCAGTCCTCTAATCAGAGTGGAGATGTAGCTCAGTTTGAACGCAGTACATACCTAAATAAATTGCATTTAATAGAGTTGTAGTTTCATGTACAGTCCTCTATTCTAGTATACATTTGAAAATGTTTATTTTAGTTCAGAATAAAAATAAAATTTTGAAATTATAGATATTAATGCACTAATTCTAATTTTGTCTCTCCCTTTGAAACAATCTTTTACATTTCCACCAAATTATATTAGATTAATTATTCCTCTGCTACAAATCTTTCACTAACTCCCTACTTATCACTGAGTTAAATCAAGACTCCTAAGCCTGACATTAAAGGCCTTTCACAGTTTGTTATCCCCTTGTCCTTCCAAGTTTATTTTACCTGACTCACTTCATTATTTAAGGTATTAGACTAACTGTGCCCTGTATTACACATTGTCCTAACTCGTACTGTCCCCTGTACAAAGAATCCTCTTTCAAATCCCTTCAACCCTATTGAATTCTAGTCATTTATAGTTCTCTTAAGAAATAAATGTTTCATTCCTCAGTAATTACATAAACATTTGTCTCAACCTCTCATTTATTTATACTCTGTTTTATGGTTATTTGTGTACATGTCATATCTTCATACTAAATTGTAAACATTTTGATTGTAGGGAGTCTTAATTTGCATTCCTTAAACTGTACTTCCTCCACCTCTCCTATGTCTACTGTGCTTTCTTAATGGTTTTTTTTAAGTGTTTCTGTGACCTAGTTCTAAATGATCTTTTATCTTTATGCATTTTCCTCAATGAACTCATATATTATACTGACTTCAGTGTGATCATTTCTAGGGGATTAACATTTGAAATTTTGTCTCCATCTCTAAGCTCCCTCTTTTACATGTGACTAGGCATTTTCAAATGCCTACAGAATAACTGAATCTAGTGTCATATCATCATCATGAATTCAACATGCCTCAAGCTGAACTCTTTATCTTCTCCAAATCTAGTTTCCTTTCCTAACTTTCCTATTTCTGTTAATATCTTTTCTGCAACTACCTTTGAGAACCTCTTGAATGCTCATTCTCCCCTTTGACTCTCATACTGAATTGAACAATTCTCAAGAAGCTTCCTTTGAAATGTCTCCAATCCTCTTGTTTTATTTTTTATTCCAATTTCAACCTCTTAGCTCCATATATAGATTATTAAAATTACCTCCTAAATCTAACATAACCTATATTGTATGCTATTGTCAGGTCATTCATTTTAAATTACTTTTTTGATCATAATTACTTATCAAAAACTTCCAAAAGTTCCCTATTGCCTAATTAACATAGCTCATTCATTTCAAATTTAAATATTTCCAAAACAAGTCAACAATACTTTGTTTCCAGTCTTATTGCCCAGTAACTGTTTACATCAAACTATCTCTAATCAATGTATATTGTTCACTATTCCATAGATATATGTTGAGCTTTCATGGCCCTGTGACTTTGCTTACACCATAACTTTCACCAGAAATATACTTCCTTCTATCTCTGTCTATGAAAATAATACTAAGCTTTGAAAGTCCTTTTAAGCTGTTTTTTCTACAAATTTTTTTCC
Source organism: Sminthopsis crassicaudata (assembly GCF_048593235.1). Taxonomy (NCBI): domain Eukaryota; kingdom Metazoa; phylum Chordata; class Mammalia; order Dasyuromorphia; family Dasyuridae; genus Sminthopsis; species Sminthopsis crassicaudata. Next base: position 97,204,859 of record NC_133618.1, read on the forward strand.
TGAAGAAATTTCCTCTTTTGTTCACTCACTAAAGCATAATTTATTTACATCATAGATATGTCACTTAGCACTCACTGTACTGGGGCTTTTTTATTCATCTTTTTTATAATTTTAAATTTTTGAGACTTTAAAAGTAGCTGAAATGTTAAACTTACTTTTTAAATCTTCTAAGCACATTTACATAGTAATTATTCAATGAATATTGAATGAATGAAGGAACTGGGGAACTCAAAAGGAAGCCTATGAATGGAATTTTGGATATTTATGACATTGGAAGTACCTTTTCCCCTCTCCCCTGAACAGTTGACTATTTGTCCCTCTACTTGGGAACAAGCCACATGAGCAATAATACAAACTGTGATTGCTTGTGTCCATCACCTTGGGTGCTATACACATTCAGAACACATTGTTTCACTTTACCAATTATGCTACAAATAGATGCCCAAGCTTTTATTCTCTGACTAATAGGTACCTTTTTGATGTACCTCTTTTGATGCTTTTCTCTTGGTTGGACTCTTGCTATAGCATTTGTTTCTTTCAAAAATGGATTCATTCAGTTGAATATTTGTGATTTTGTTGCAGAGAAAACATGTTATTTCTAAAAGCCTATTCTTACTGGATCCTTTTTCACTGGGGGCACAGGATAATGTCTTGCAAGAAAAAGTGAGTATTTTTGGTCCAAAGAGCTTAAAAAATAATCTATGTGAGGAACTTTGTGATAATGCTTGCAGTGAATGTGAAGGTGGAATAATCTGTATTTATTAAATAATATTTTAGAAAATAATTCAAAAAAAGTCTTTTTAATCTAGGAGGCTCATCAGACCCAAAGAACTCTAAGTCTCCTTTAACATGGCTGAGGAATTATGTGTTCATTTAGCGTCTTTCAATTGAATATTACCTCTAGTTTTTGTCCTTTCTTCAGTCAATAAATCTTTCAGAATCCTTGATAAGGTTGCCCCTACTGAGCAGTTACTGATACCTTTCATAAGACTTCTATTAAAATACAAGAAGATTAACAACATGGAAGGTGTTGTGCTATGATCTAGCATTGCAGCATTGATCTTGCCCAGTCAGAAAGTTCTTTACTTTGAAATACAACTATTATTCATGTTTGATTTAAACTCTCAGTTCTCCATGCATGCCATTTAGTTATTTTTATAGGGTCAAAGAGCAAGATGAACTTCACTAATATTCTGTTTCTGAAGTACAATTTTTGGTTATTTCAGCTAGTAGAATTATGCAATATCAAAACAGGAAGAGACCTTTGAAACCATCAAGTCTAATCTCCATAATTTTTCAGAGAAAGAAACAAGCTCCATATTGTACAGTAGAAATTGTATATAGCACTAGCTTTGGCATCTGATGAGCTCAATTTAAATATTAACTCTTCTACTTCTACCTGTGTGACCTTGGGCAAGTCAACTCTGTGCCTCATCTTCCTCATCTATAAAAAAAGGAAGGTTGCTCTAAATGATATCTAAAGTATCTTTCAGTTGAATGAATAAATGAATAAAGCCATTATTAAGTCCTTACCATAGACAAAGTACTGTTCTAAGTGCCAGGAATATAAATAGAATATAAAATAGACTCGGCTCTCCAGAAGCTTACATTCTAATGGGAGAGACATCTATTGAAGGTTTCAGCTGTAAGTTAAGTAGAAAGGGCTTGTGATCCTGAGGATTCAGCAGCAAAGAAGATGGCAATGCTTTAGTTTTAATGTAATTTTTATTGATCAAATTATTTGTTTCTGGTTTTAAATCTGATGTCAGTGCAAAAAAAAAACAAGAACTTGATTGGGGTGGGGCAGAAGAGATCTGTAGTAGCTATGGCTGTCCCACCTGTGGGAACAGGTACCAAACTTCATTTCCACAAGAGTTTCTTCCCAGGATGATGGTATATATAGGGCTGGGAACATTGTGATTCTCAAGGCTCTTAAATTCAGGGTGGGTCTTGAGCTGTTTCCCTTAGGTTTCAACAGGATATGATGGTCAAGGTGGTAGTGATGGTAGTTTGACTTGTCTGATATTTGCTCCTCTTTTCTACTCCCAAGGTAACTTTGCAGATATAAATCCATGATCCCATGATCTTAATGAACTTTTGTAGTTCTTTGAATTGGACAGTGGCAAGTACAGGACAGAATCCAGGGTTCCTGAATCTGGTCAAATCTTTTTTCCCATAATATCACCTTTCCCTTGAAAAATTCAGTCTCACACAATCATTCCATCACTGCCTATTTCAAATTTACAAGACTAAAATTTACTTTGACTACATAAATGTTAAATATCTTCTTTATTTTCTTCACTTCCCCCAGTAAACTACATTGCCTTGTAAGGTTAGAGCCATACCACAATTGATATTCTACTTTCAACACCTGTGGATGTACTCAAGCTCATGAGTCTGCCAATATCTTATGATGGACTGTCAAAAATCTCTTGTCTTCACTTGGTAAATGATGGGTCATCATGGCAACTACGCTATATATTTGGCAGACTTTCCATGACCAGGTGCCCTAGACCAGCAGAATCATTCTGACTAGAGAGCCATTCTTAGGTTGGGATACATAGTAGATAACTCTGTGTACCCCTAACTCTGGATTTCTTTATACAAGGTTAAGGAGAATATCAAGGGAAGCTATGAATAAGGAAAACATTATATATTTACATACATACATATTTATAATATGCAGTTATGGAAGAAAGCTGGTTAGGCTGAACTATAACAAGGTATGAACTATGTTTGTAAATGCATGAGATTCAAATATGCTCTATTTTTTTCTAGAAAAAATGGTTAAGTATAAAAAGAATTAAATTTCTGTCCTATGCAAGGGACTTTTCTGGATACTAGATCCACAGTGTTAAATAGAAAAGTCCTTTTCCTCAAGGTTCCTCCATTCTGCTAGGGAACTACAATACATAAATTAAGATGTATATGTATGACAATTTGAGGAAAAGAAAAAGTGTGTAAAATGGAGCTGGGTTCTTAGCCTCAAGACCATAATTTTTCCTGAAATAAATATTATGCCTATTTCAATAGAATTGACTTCCTTTTTAATCCTGTGTATATTTTTATATATTTTAAATTAAATATATATTTTATATATTTATGCTTATATTTGGGAGAGGAAAGTAGCAAGTAGATAAATTTGGTGGATCCTGGATTTCATGAAGGAGAGTAATCTGCAACAAACTTGGAAAGGTAGCAAGGATCTGGATTGTGAAGGATTTTAAATATCAATCTTAGGATTTTATATTTTATCTTTGAGTCATTAGACAGTCACTGAGGGTTCACAATCAGGAAAATAGTATGAAACAAAATTATTTTGGCAGCAAGGTGAGAAGAGGCTTCTATTAAAAAATTGCAAATCAGAAGTTCAAATTCATTCTTGGTTGTCTATTCTTGAAAGTGAAGTGTCTTGGGTCCTACAGAACTCGGTCAGAGAAGATCTTAGCCTACTACAATTGTCACAAACTTTATAAGTCTTAATAGCCTTCCCTTTGTTCTACTATTTTACAGGAGTCCATGACACTGGTAAAAGGGGGCAACTACATCTTTTCTGCCTCACCATTGAGACAACTTGCATTTCAGAGATCCAGGTATCCAAATCTATGAGAAACAATGAGGAAAAACTAAGTTTTCCAAATGAGTGACAGCAAGCTGGCCACCAGCCCACATGGATGGCATAGGCATCTGCTTCTTTTTCTCTCATCCTTTTTTAGGAAGCCAGCATTGCCCTTCCCTTCAGCAAACATAAACAGCAATTTGCTTCATCATATAGTTCAACTACAGATGATTCTTAATAGCCTCCACTTTTCATTGCCCATGCCCCAAAGGTTCCTGGTAATTACTCATCAGTTGTTTAGACACATTGCTCCAGAGGCTGGTTTGGTCTTATATTTGCTACATTAGGAAAATTCTATGGTTTGGTAACATGAGTGACAGTTTCAGTGTGCCCTCATAAAATGACAGGATTATGGAGACTTAATGTAACATCTCAGTGCAGGCTGGGGTTTTCTGTTCCTGCTGAAATATTTTCACTTTCTCATTCCATTTACAGTCTAAAACCCTCTTAGCAAAGGCATTAGCTGTTCTCCAGCAGCATGCCTTCTGTGGTTTGGAAGGGCTCCATTATCATTTGATGACTATTCCAGATATTTTCTTATTAATTAAAAACTGAAATGTTTCTCATGCAAACACTGTAGCAGCCATCACTCCCCTGTCAGACCTGCTATTATATTCATAAAGTGCTTCAGGAAGCCTTCTTCATCTTCCAGAGGAGAAAAAGGGAATTGTTTTGCCTGTCCATCACTACAGTGACCCTTAATTGTTATTTGTATTATTCCTTAAGGCTTTAACTCCCCCCTAATTCTATGACAGTATTGATATTACAGTCTGCAGGGGTGGAGCCAAGATGGTGGAGAGAAGCCAGGAACTTGCCTGAGCTTTCCCTAATTTCCTTCAGAAACAATTTAAAGTCAAGTGGATTTGGATTGTGGAGTGACAGAATCCACAAAAAAAGATGAAATGAAAATGTTGTCCAACTTAGGATAACCTAAGAAAGACTTCAGGAAAGGTATAAATCACTTGGGTAAAAGGGGAACATAGTCCCTGTGCAGATGTGTCCAGGCAAGCCAGTGCAAGGCTTCTACTTACAGACTGAGTTGACAACTGGAACCCCTTAGTCCTGACTTAGCAGGTCAGCTGTGAACCCTCTAGCCCTAGCACAGAAGGCAAACTGCCTGCCACCAAATATTGGAATAACTGGCATGACTATGCAGGGCCACTATAGCACAGTGTCCAAGCTACCAGCACCTGTGCCTTTCAACTCAGAAAGCCAGTGATCAGATCCCCTGGGCACCAATGAAAGAAGCTTGGGACAGTACTTAGTGTACCCCAGGTGCAAAGGCCAACCTTAAAAGTCATGAAATTGACTAAAAAATATATAGAAAACATAAAAGAACCATAGCCATAGAAAGATAATATAATGATAAGTAAAACAAAACACAAACTCTCAAGAGGAAAAGTGGCAAAATTTCTCCATGTGAAGCCTCAAAGGAGAATATATGAATTGGTCTCAGGCCCAAAAAGTCTTCTTGGAAGACCTCAAAAAAGAATTTTAAAAATCAAAATAGAAATGTAGGGAAAAATTGGCAAAGGAAATGAGAGTTGTGTAAGAGAGAATCAACAGCCTAGAAAAAGAAAAGAAAAAAATAGATGGAAAAATTACTTTAAAATATAATTGGGCTGAATAATTAATGAATTAATGAATAAGAAAAAATAATTATTGAAGGAAACAACTCCTTAAAAAGTGAGTTGACAAAATGGAAACAATGTACAAAAGCTAACTGGAGAAAATAATTATCTAAAAAAAATAATAATTCCAGGGCATCTAGGTGTTACAGTGAGTGGATAGGGCACCAGCCCTGAAGTCAGGAAGACCTGAGTTCAAATCTGGTCTTAGACACTTAACACTTCCTAGCTGTGTGATCTTGGGGAAGGCACTTAACCCCAACTGCCTCAGGAAAAAAATCCTTAAAAATTAGAACTGGACAGATGGAAACTAATGAATCTTGAGATACCTTGAATCAGCCCAACAAAATCAAAAGAATGAAAAAAAAAATAGAAGAAAATGTAAAATGCCTCACTGAAAAATAACTGATATGGAAAAACATCCAGGAGAGTTAATTTAAGAATTATTGGACTATCTGGAAGCCATTATCAAAAAAAAGAACCTGGACAGCATCTTCCAAAAAATTATCAAAGAAAATTGCCTTGATATCCTAGAACTTGAAGATAAAATAGTCATTGAAAGAACCCACTTAACACTTCCTGAAAGAGACTCCAAAAAGAAAATTCCAAAGAATATTATAGCCTAAATCCAGAATTATCTGGTCAAAGAGAAAATACTACAAGCAGCAGGAAAGAAACAATTCAGATATCAAGAAGTCACAGTCTGGATTGCACAAAATTTAGCAGTGTCTATATTAAAGAATCAGAGGGCTTGGGATATGATATTTCAGAAGCTAAAGGAGCTTGTATTACAACCAAGAATCAACTAACCAGCAGAATTGAACATAAATTTTCAAGGGAAAAAATGGATAAACAATGAAATAGAGGTCTTTTAAACTTTTCTAATAAAAAGAGCAGTGCTGAATAGAAAATTAAATCTTCAAATAAAAATCTCAAGTGAAACATAAAAAGGTAAATAGGAAAGAAAAACAAAACAAAACAAAAAATGTTATTCAATAAGATTAAACTTCTTAGTTCCCCACACGGGAAGATGGTACAGCTAACTCTTTGGAACTGGATCTCTATTAAGGTAGTTAGAAGAAGTATACATAAAGGATATGGTTATAAGTTGACTTTTATATGATGCCATAAAAAATTGAGGGGCTAAAAAAGGATCATACTGAGAGAAAAGGAAAGGGAGAGACAGAAAAGAGTAAATTATATCACATGAAGAGATATAAAAGACCTACTACAATAGAGGGAAAGAAAGGAGGGAGGAAGTATCATTTGAAATTTACTGTCAATAGACTTGTCTAAAAGAAGAAATAACATAATTTATATTTTTGCATCAATAATTCATTAGGGAAATTGATTATAGACTCAGTTGATTATAGACACTGTCTTTCCTTATAGAACAGAGGAAAGGGGAAAGAAAACTTGACAGAGGACAATGATAGAAGGGAGGGCAGATCAACAGATGCAGTTAATCAGAAGCAAAACACTGATAAGGAGGGACAAGATGAAAGGAGAGAGAAAAAATATAAATAGTAGGAACAATAGGATGGAGGGAATACACAATTAATAATCATAAATGTGATTATGAATGAAATGAATTCTCCCATAAAATGAAAGCAGAAAGCAGAGAGGATTAAAAACAGAATCCTACAATATGTTGTTTAAAAGAAACGCAGTTGAGCCAGACAGATACACAGAATAAAGATAAAAAACTGGAGCACAATATATTATGTTTCAGCTGAAGTAAAAAAAAAAAAAAATACAGGAATAGCAAATCTGATCTCAGACAAAGCAAAAGCAAAAATAAATCTAATTAAAAGAGAGAAGGAAAGTACATATTGGTAATGGATATCATAGAAAATGAAGTAATATCAATACAAAACATAAATGCTGCTAGTAGCACAGCATCCAAATTCTTAAAGGACAAGTTAAGTTAGTTAAAGGAAAAAATTAGACAGCAAAATCATGCTATTGGGAGATCTCAATATCCCTCTCTCAAAACCAAATAAATCTAATCACAAAATAAAGAAGGAAGTTAAGAAACTGAATAGAATTCTAAAAAAGCAAAGTTATATATGATAAACCTCTGGAAAAAATTGAATGGGAATAAAAAGTAATATACCTTTTTCTCAGTAGGACATGGAATCTACACTTAAACTGACTATGTATTAGGGTATAAAATCCTCACAATCAAAAGCAAAAGGGAAGAAATATTAAATGCATTCTTTTCAAGTTATTATGCAATAAAAAGTACATGTAATAAAGGGTCATGGAAAGATAGATGGAAAATTAATTGGAAGCTAAATTATATAACCTTAAAGAATAAGTCAAACAACAAATCATAATTTCATCAAAAAGAATGATAATAATGAGAAAACAAACTAAAATTTATAGGATGCAGCCAAAACAGTTCTTGAGGGAAATGTTATATTTCTAAATGCTTAAATGAATAAAATAGAGAAAGAACAGATCAATGAAATGAGCATGCAATTTAAAAAGCTAAAAAAAAAAAAAAAATTAAAGATCCCTAATTAATCCCCAATTAAATCAGAAAATCAAAGGAGAAACTAATAACATTGAAAGTAAAAATAAAAAAAAGCAAAACTATTGAACTAACAAATACAATACTAAGTTTTATGAGAAATTTAGTAACAGAAGAGGAAATACTATACTTAAATAGCTCAATTTTAAAAAGAGAAATTGAATAAGCTATTGATTAATTCCCTAAGAAAAGAAATCTCTTGGGCTGGATGAATAGTTTAATTATACCAAATACTTAAAGAATAACTAATTCCAACACCATATAAGATATTTGGGAAAATAAAAAAGAGTCCTAGCAAATTCTTTTTATGATACAAATATTGTTCTGATACCTTAATCAGGAAGAGTCAAAAACAGAAAAGAAAATTATACACTAATTTCCCAAATGAATTATTGATGCAAAATTATAAATACAATATTAACAAAGAGATTATAATAATTTATCACCAGGTTAATATACTATGACCAGGTAAGATGTATATGATTAATGCAGAGCTGGGTCAATATTGGAAAAACTATTAGCATAATTAACCATATCAACAAATAAATTAAACCATATGATTATCTCAGTAGATGGAGAAAAAGCTTTTGATAAAATACAGCACTTCTTATTTTTATTAAAAAGACAAAATAGCTTAACAATAAATGGAATTTTCCTTACAATGATAAGAAATATCTATCTAAAACTATCAGCAAGCATTATATGTAATGGGATTTCCTTACAAGATCAGAGGTGAAACAAGGATGCACATAGAAATGTTAGATTTAACAATGAAAAGGAAAAGAAATTGAAGGAATTAGAATAAGCAATGTGGAAATAAAACTACTATTTTTTGCACATGATATGATGGTATATACTTAAAGAATACTAGAGAATCAACTAAAAACTACATGAAACAATTAATAGCTTTAGCAAAATAGCAGGATATAAATAAGCCTACATAATTTTATATGTTTATTTAAAGCAACATTTCTATATATTACTAACAAAGCCCAGAAGCAAGAGACAGAAAGAGAAATTCCATTTAAACTAAATATAGATAATATAAAATATTTAGAAGTCTACCTGCCAAAACAAAATCACAAACTATATGAAGACAGTTACAAAACACTTTTCACAGAAACAAAATCAGGCCTAATAGTTGGGGAAATATCAGTTGCTCATGGTTTGGCCAAGCCAATATAATAAAAATGATAATTCTATCTAAATTACTTTACTGATTCAATTCTAATCCCAATCAATCTACCTACCAAATAATTATTTTATAGAGCTTGAAAAATAATAACAAAATTCATCTGTAAGAATAAATGGTCAAGAATATCAAGGGACTTAATGAAAAAATACAAATGAATGTGGCTTAACTATATCTGATCCAAAACAATATTACAAAGCAGCAATCATTGAAACTATTTGGCACTGGCTAAGAAATAGAGTAAAAGATTAGTGAAATAGGTTAGGTACATAAGACACAATAGTCAATGACTATAATAATATATTATTAAACTCAAATATCCCAGTTTGTAAGATAAGAATTCATTATTTGGGGGAAAAAACTGCTGGAAAACTGGAAAATAGTTTGCTATAAAGATACCAATATAAAGATACCAATTGGCAGTTTGCATATGAAGAAATTAAAGTTATCTATAGTTATATGAAAGATGCCCTGATCATTGATTAGAGAAATTAAAAAAAAAAAAAACACAAAAACTCTGAGGAAACATTTCACACCTATCATATTGATTAAGATGACAATAAAGGGAAAATTATATGTGTTAGAGATGTGGGAAAATTGGAACACTGATATAATATTAACAGAATTATGAACTGATCCAACCATTCTGCAGAAAAAATTGGAACTATTCCCAAAACGTATAAAATTGTACATAGTTTCCTCCTACCAATACCACCAGTAAGTCTGTATCAGAAAGAGATCTTAGAAAAGCAAAAAGGACCCACATCAACAAATATTGTTACTTGCTCTTTTTGTGCAAAGAATTAGAAATTGAAGAGAAGCCTATTAATTGGATAATGGCTGAATAAGTTGTGGCATATGAATTAAAGGAAACTACTGTGCTATAATAAATGATGAACAGGCAGATTTCAGAACATCCTAGAAAGACTTCCATGAATTGATGTTAAGCAAGGCAAAAAGAATCAAGATTACATTGTACACAGTAAAAGCTACATTGTGTAATGATCAATTATGATAGACTTAATTCTTCTCATCAATAAAATGATTTAGGACAATTGCAAAAAATTCATTATGGAAAATGCTATCCATATTCAGAGAAAGAACTATGGAGTTTGAGTGTAGATAAAACCACAATATTTTCATTTTTTTTTTTTGCTTTTTGTTTTTTTCTTGTGTTTTTCCTTTTTGTTCTAATTCTTTCATAACATGACTAACATGGAAATATGTTTAACAAAATTGTACACATATAACTTATACCATATTTCTTGCTGTCTTGGAAAGGTGAGAAAAAAGGGAAAGAAAATTTGGACCTCAGAATTTCATAAAAATGAACATTGAAAACTATCTTTACATGTTATTGAAAAAAATACTATTATGTGGGAAAATTTTATAAAGATATTACAGTGTATAGAGCCTGTACTTTCAGAAAGCTGAGGGATGCAATGTTTAAAATTTTCAATTCTTCCCAAAAGTTATCAAATTGTTGCAAACTAAAAGACTTCTTTAATATAGCATTCATAAAACATAAGAGAATAGCAAGTCCAAGAAACGACCAACTCATTTTTTTGCTTCCATGGTTTTCAACATTTTACCTTCATCACTACATTGGATTGGTCTTGTGCATAGACAAAGTTGGTAGTACTTACATTGTACTACTCAAAATATATAGAATAGTCTAAAATATCTGTCCTACAAAGTTTTCTTTGAATTGCCTTCCCTTTCTGAAAAATCTCTTCATTGGATGGATGAATGGCTTAAATAATAAGCATGAGAAGATCATTTCTGATGTATGAACTGTGATTGAGAAGTTCTATGTTTTAGTCTCAGTTTTGTCCCTCAACTATCTATGCCATATTGGATGGATTCTTTCACTTTCCCTATATCTCAACAGAGAAGCAATATTTGGAGTACATGTTTCCCTTTAATTCTCAGTTTTTAACTAAATGTCAAATTCTACATTTTGCTGTATTTGATGTTATTCTAGTTTATCAAGCATTGCTTTAAGACCTTAGAGTCAGTAAATGAGATGTAGGAAAGGAAAGCTTCTGTGTTGAGAACAGCACAATACCTTAGAAAGGCATTATTAAATAAAGTGAGGAGAATCCATCAGAGATGGCAGGCTTAGGTTTAGAATGACAGAGAATTTTAAGGTGGTGGATGTTGGGCATGAAAAGGAGATTAGTGGGAGAAGAAGAAGAATGTTAAGACAAACTTTAATTCACATAATATTTTTTTCTCCCTTGGTTAGTCCTGGCTTCATATCCTTTTGGATTAGGTCACTTTGAGTGATCTCTTTTTGTGTAAGGGATTAGTATTTCACATTTTTAGCTTCGGTATATTTGTGGCTATTAGTTTCATTTTTCATATACATATATACACATGTACATGTGCGTATTATATGTATAACATACAGATATGTATAATATAAATATACATATATAAAGATGTGTACATATGTACACATACACAAATAAGTTACCTATATATTTATGGGTGTGTGTGTGATTGTGTGCCTATATGTGTTATATAAAGCTTTTTTTCAGCTTGATTCCTGTCTTTGAGAATACACATTGACTAATGGAGTCCCTTAAATAGAAAGAATCTAGTGGGAGATTCAAATCTGCATTCAACTCTGGTCTCTGATACTTAACAGTTGCTAGTTGTGGTTGTGTGACCTTGGGCAAGTTACTTAACCCTAAATGTCTTGTCAAAAAAAATATTGAGAGAGAGTTAATAATAATGAATAGATTCCAAGTTCCAAAGTAACCTTAAAAAGGACACTACACTGGCATAGTGTGGTAGGGCAAAGGGACCAAGAAAAATGTTTTGTCAAAAGGGAATAACTAAACTTTTTTTTTGAGGAAACAAGAGATTCTACTTCATCTTTGTATAATTTCCCTTATCAATCAAATACTATTTTCCTGCTGTCTAAAATTTCCAATTAAAAATTGAATTTTAAAGGTTTAAATGAGTATTCCTTTCTTCCTTGTTTTTTTTTTCATTTGGTCAAATATTTCTTTGATCTGAAAGGTCAAAGAAATATTTGACCAAATGAAAAAAAAATGCATATTTGACCAAATGAAAAAAATATGCATATAAATATGCTGTTTAATAACCTTTAGAATTCTAATTCTACCATTCAAAAGTTTCATTCTCTTTAAAGTAAATTCATCTTTGGAAAAGTAATTGTTAAAAATATATATCTTATGTACTGCTTAAAAGACATTTGTTTTTAAATGAAACAAACCTCATTCATTAAGAGAATCCTAGCTAGGCTTATACTAAAGCAAAGAAACCAGAAATGGCTCAGAGGTTGCAAAAATGATTGACCAATGGAAAGGGTTAAAGGAGTAAGCATTGAAAGATCCATTGAGCTACTTGACTCTTGCCCCCTTCTCTTCAAAGAACAAAGAGGTAAAGTTTGACCTCAATTGGTTTCTCTATAAAGAAACTTCACTAAACTGTATGTCAGAAAACATTTTGCCTCGTCAGTTCTCTAATTCAAAAAAATCAAACTGTTAAAAAAAATCTAATTTATGCTATTCAAAATCTATTTTCCCTGAATCTACTATGTTCAGAAAACTGTGCTAAACACTAGGTACACAAAGCCAAAAATGAAATGGTCCCTGTACTCAAGGAGCTTAGCAGCATGTCCCTAGATAAGAACATGGTAGAAAGCCTGAAGAAGAATGTATCACATGCTAGTGAAATCAGGGAAATCCTCCAGAAGTACTTGAACAGATTCTAGATGGGAAAATAAGGACTTTGTGAGCTGGAAGTGAGTAGAAAGTATATCTTAGGCATAGATTCCAGTGCCTTTTAATGAATTCCTGTTCAAGTGTATTGCCAAAAAAAAAAAAAAATGGAAAATCAAATTGTGGGAAAAAAAAAAATTCAGTAGTCTAGACTGGCTGGAATGCAGACTGTATGAAGAAGAATCATGACAGATAAGACTTGAAGGGAAACTGGGAGTTCAAATTTGGAAGGAGTGGCTTACAACCCCAATGTGAAGATTTTGTATTTTATCCTGGAAGTAATATAGAACCATAAAAGGGTTCTGAACCAAGGAGTGAGATCATCAAACCAGTGCCTTTGGTAGGAGTTTAAAGGATGGATTGGAAAAGACTAAATCTGGAAACAAGGATTTTAGGAGGCAACTTTATAAGTCTAGATGAGAAATTATGAAGGCCTGAACAAGGATTGTGACTGTGTCATTGCAGAGGAGTGGATGGCTATGAACAATATTATGAAGATAGAATTTCTAAGACATGGTAACTGACCAAATATAAGAGGTAATGAGAAAGAGAGATTTTTAAAGTACATTATGAACATGAATGTATGTTGAACATAATGAACATAAATAAATATGGTGGTGATGATATACAGCTTTTTAAAGATTAAGTAGGAAAATAATTCTTTCTCTCTGTACAAGTAGAAGTATATTTGATCTTTTATCAGTATATGCCCTGAAGGCCATATCTTGTAACTATAAGGAACAACTGAGTATTTCGGTTGAAAAGGGAAGCAAAAATGACATTTCAGATTTAGGAACACAGGGTTTAACAACTTTCCAGCCATTTCATCTCAGCCACTAGCTTGACACAAAACTTACAAATCATGTCACATGCCTTCATGTTCCCTCTGAAGCTGAGATAAAGCTTCAGATCTTTGGGCTGTCAATAGAGAGAATGGGGCAATATACTTTCAAAATTGAAGATGCAGAATGCTTTTCAGTACTTTCTGATAGCAAAAAGAGCAAAGAAGACATCACCTATTGTGCAGCACAATAAGAGAATAAAAGGCAAAAGATATATTAATCCTTGTGATAGACACAATATAATTTTTGGTTATATAACTAGTAAAAAAAGAAAAAAAAACATCATGCTAATATATTTTTATATATAGATATATGCATAAAATGTTCAAGTAAAGTAACTTTGCTCTTTTAAAAAAATAGAAGTTGTTTTTTTTTTTTTTTTTCAGGAGGCAGTGGTAGAATAAATGCAATATACCATAATCTAGAAAGGACTGCCTTATTCCTTAAATATACATAAGTGAATGAAGATAGATTAAGGACATTTTTTCCCTGTTTCCTACGATAATATAGGAGGAACTTTAATTATCCTGTTAATTTCAAGCACTAGGCCCAATGGATTTATTACTTCTACACAGTTTATAAAAGCTATTATAATGTTATATCTAGAAACTGACTGAAAGAATCTAACTGCATTTTTCTTTTAATTTAAGAACTTATGAAAGACTGAGAAGAAAATGTGAGTTATTCTTCCATTGATATTTTATCTTATTAATATATTCTAACCTAAGTAAGGCATTTCGGGGGGGGGGCAGTGTCTAATTTAATTGAGTCACACCTTCTACATTGAGGTTACATTGGGTATTGGACTGAACATTTTGACTGAATTGATCTGTCAATTAAACAATGAGTCAGTTCAAATAATTGAAAGATCTGATGATTTTTTTCACTCAATTGACTAAATAAGTTACACTAAATTGACCAAATCAAATGACCTTAATTTATGTGTCAGCAAGACAGGTTTATTGCTAGTTATCTCCACTTTCATAAATGTATTTTAACTCCAGATTTATGATTATTAACATGCCCTATTCTAGGACATATTGTAATGTGTGTTGGCCTAATACAGAATAATGCTGATTTAGTTAATTTTTTTGTAGAATTAGGTTTAGATATAAATGAATAATTTAAGTTTTGTATAATAATCTCCAGAGATAATGGAATCAATTCACAATCCACTTTTGGATTCTGGGATATTGTAGTAATGCCTCCTACACAATGCTTTGTGGTTATTGGAAGCATTAAAATGAGACCATCTTTTGAAAATAATTCAGAAAAGATATCAAGCACCATATAATTGTTGAGTATTCCTATCATTAAATTCTGGAAAAGGAGAAAACCACAAAAAATGAGTCATGTGAGGAGTAGAACATCAAAGAGAAAGGCCTTACTACTCAAAATCTGATAGTCAAATGGTCTCATCAGAGTATACTCAATAACCAATTGGGTTAACTGCTTCAGTGTTCAGAATGAATGGAACATTCATTTCTTTGAATGCCAGTAGAAATCCTACAGTAAAAATGTCAAGTCCTGATGCTTAATAGGAAATTATTTTAAAAGTATTCAATAAACAATGCAGACTAAGTTTTGAGGACATGTGGTGAGTGGTGACAGTTTATAGAAGAAAATCTAAAATAGAGGATCACAGAAAAACTGAAATGCCCTTATTGTGATTTCAAAAGGCAAAAGCAAATATGTTTGAGGTTTAATGGGATTTGCTTTATTGCACAATACTTCATTAAGATTTCAAAAGCAATTGGAATGTTCTGATTGTTTGTGAACTTGTGCTTTCATTCTAAAAAGAAAAAAAATGCAAATTTAAAATCCCAAAGGAATTAAGACAAGTTATTTTCTTTTTAGGGATTAACTGGATCAAGTAAACTGCACTTTTCTTTTTCTGATGATGCATCTTAATTGCTTGTTATCAGCATGGTTTGCTATTCATAAGAGACAATTTCATAATTGCTATCTTCAAAGAAGATGTTAAATAGAAGAGGGCTACTTTTATTAATGTTTAGTAAATGTGCTAGAAATATCATTGGACTAAATTCAGGTACTTCCAAATATTGGAAGGATAAATGCTGGCTACTCATTAGATCACAGTACATTAGAAAAAGCAATAGAAATATTTGTGGCAGAATAGACAAAGCTCCTGATTTGGAGTCAGGAACATGTGGATTTCCACATCCTGCTTTAGACACTAATAGTTATGATATCCTAAGCAAATCATTTAACTTTTCTGATACTTGTTTTCCTCATCAATAAAATGGTGACACTAATACTCAATCAGGAAACATTTATAAAGTGCTTACTGCATGCCATATACTGGGGATCCTTATAAATGTAAAAAACAGTGTATGCTCTCAAATTGTGTACAGGGGAGAAATAATGTGTGAGTTGCTAAATTGTTGGATCGGCTCTTCTCCCATTGGTAGATACCATGCATACGCAAAGCCCATGAACTGCTTCTCTGAATGGTGATTGGAGATTGTCTACTGTTCATGCACTGATCACACGTGCAAAAATGTATATCAACAAGGCTGTACAGCATAATAAACTGGAGCTCTATTCACACTCCATGAGTCTCCTGCCTCATTCATCTCACCTCTGAGATCAAAGGGCTCATATGCTTTGAATGTCTTAAAGACAGCTACAACAAATGTGTAAACAATTATGTGCAAACAAGCTATATAAGCTTTAATTGGATAGCCATACTTGGGACCCTTACCTTCTACTGCTTCAGTTTTCTTAATTTGTAACGTGAGGAGTTTGCATATGCCATGCTAAAAAGTCTGAATTCCATCATATCGTGTGTGTGTGTGTGTGTGTGTGTGTGAAAGACAGAGAGAGAGAGAGAGAGAGAGAGAGAGAGAGAGAGAGAGACCCCTTTGCCAGTGTAGTGAAACCAATGGATCCCTCAAATTAAGCTTTTTAATATATAAAATAAAATATGTAGTATTGTAAAAAAGAAACTAAATGTATTTAAATTGTCTATTTTTTACTCTTAATGAATTTCAGTTGCAACACATTATATACACACATATACATACACATATGTATACATGTCTATACATGTATACATAAATATGTAAAGTTCTCAATTAATTTTGTCAATTGGTTGAAGTGTATTTATTATGAATTCTTATTTAGAACAAATAAAGAATGTATCTTGGCACACTCAGAGCTGTGAACCAGGGAATATTTGATTTTGAGGTATTTCTGCTGCATTCAACTACTTCTTAAGTATATTTCTCTATTTCTGATGAAAGTCTTTATATAATGCAAATTCTTACCTTAGAAAACAACAGAAACTTTATTTCTCTCTGTGTGTGTATGTGTATATGTTTGTGTATGTATGTGTCTACCTACTTACATGCACCATGGGCTTGTACATGAATAACTTTCACACTTTTTACTTTAATTGACTAGCTTCTGTGTGTAGAGTCAAATACTAGGTGCTATGAAAGATGATCAAAAAAAAAAGAGAAGTATAAGAAAGATTTTCAGTTTCTGATATTTTTCTTCTAACAAAGAAGGTAGTATATGTGGTAGAAGATGTGATGCAGGTGGGTCTGGGAGGAGGCGTTAGGATTTCTTTGTCAATGCTCTAATATTTTTCTTGCAAGAGTTAAGTGAATAATTCAAAGAAGTTAAATAGCAGGATAGGGGGAGTTAATAAAAGGAAATGTTTTCTCATATAGTAGATAATCAACCTGTGGAAGTCACTAGTGCAGGATGTCATCAAGTCAAATACTCTGGTTTTTAAAAAGGTTACAGAGCTTTATGACCACTAATACCTGTGGCAACAGAAGCTAATGTAATAACGATAATCACATCTCATCCATCAGGGAAGAGGAAATGTATTATTGCCTGCAGGAATTAAGAAGAAATATTGCCCCATAATTATAATGCACAATTAATTAGGCAGAGCACAGGGATTTTTCATCACTCAGATTTCTGAATCATTCTGTCATTAGCTGTAGTCTGCAGATATATATCCACAAGGGTAGAAGGTTTCCTGATGAAGATTTCCCTGTTTTAGGAGTGGGGTTTTTGGATGGGTAAGTACAGGACAAGATATTTCAAGCATAAAATGTTCAGGGCACAATGATTAGTTCTAGTTAAGGAAAGAAGAAATATATCCAGAAAGAATAATAAAACAATTTTGAATAGGCTAAATTCCAAAAAGATAAGATCTAGAATGGATGGAAATATTTTCCATGGGCCACGGAGGTTAGAAAGGCTTCTTTTAGAAGTGGGATGTATTGTTCTTAAATAAGTAGAGAGGAAGGGGAAGGATATTATAGAAGGAACATGTAAACATGAGCATAATTTATTCTTGCCTCTGACATGTACTAACTGTATGATCCTGGGGGGGGGCAAAAAAACAACAACACTTATCTTTTAATATTCTAGGCAACTATTTAAGACTGTAAGTTGTCTAGAAAATATCTCTTTGCATTAATAGAAAAAGTTTTCTCCTCTGTGAATTCTGTATGTCAATGGAATCACAAATCTAGTATGTAGCCACATTCCTATCCAAATGCTATACTACTGCTTTTCTCATTGAATTAAATATAATGCAATCCAGTTCAACACAAATTAATCCAATCCAAACCAATTGAACAAAACAACTGTTGTTTAAATACCTGTTAGGTATTTAAGAGAAGAATTGTTCTATGGAAACTATCACATAAGGGAAGAACAACACTTAAGGAATTAAGTTTATACTTGTAAATTTAAGGAAGTAGAAAACCCTAACAAACAGAGAAATGAGCAAAGGTTTTCTAAGGGAATTGGGTCTCTTTACATATCAATTTTAGACAATAGTTCAGCCTCTTATCCACATTTAGAGATTCATAATAATAAGTATGAGTTATATAGAACTTTAAGATTTGCAAAGCCCTTTGCATTGATGATTTCATTTGAACCCTTCCACAATCCTGTGAAGTAATTGCCATTATTATCCTCTTTGCAGATGAAGAAAAGGACTATGAGAGAGGATAAATGACTTAATCAGGATCATACATTTAATAAGTGACTGAAACAGAATTAGAACTCTTGTCCTCCTGACTTCAGACCCAATAGTCTCTCCATTTGCACCATGAAGCTAAATCCCAAACTCCTAAAGTTTCATCTTTCACTGTGTCTTATTGTCAGCATATTTCTCAATGCAGCTATATAAAAAGAAGCATGCTTCAGCTGGAAAGACTGTTGTTCTGACAAATTCAGACATGCTAAGATCATTTTAAAAATTCAGTTTTAACTCCTAAGTGTATCACCTTGTGTTGTATTTCTTTTAAATGTCATATCATTTTTTTTTCATTTTTCATCATGATCTAATATGATGGAAAGAGTCTGATCCAGGATTCATGAAATCTAGCTGTATGACCTTAGTAAATTACCTAACCTATCTTGGCCCAAGTTTCTCTATCTTATAAAATAAAAAGCTTGAAGTAGAGAATCTCTAGGGCCCATTTTGGCTTTCTGAATCTATGAATCTGTAACAGGTACATGTCATCATGAACCTGAAGGATAAATGTAGGTGGACTCTCTTGCCCAAATCTGAAAGTCCCTCAAGTCTCTCACAGAATGATAAAACATCAGTTCTCTCTCTTCCTTTCCTAAAGCAAGCAATTCATCTCTGCATTTAAACCAAATAATCATTTTTTAATTACTTCAAAAAAAAAGTTAGTGAAGTGCTTTATATCTTCTCTTACAAACCTTTAATGATATTTTGCATAATTGCAAATACTGTAATTGAAACATCATTAAGAAGAATGTGATTCCTATAAATCTCTGGTCTCTTCCTTTCTTTGCTTTCTTTTACTGGAAAAGCAAACAAATGTCAAAGAATTTCTCTTGGGCCCAGGATTGTCAAGTTGCCATAGTAACTGAAAGCAAATACATTAAAAACTACCTGAAAACTTAAAGTTTGTATTTGGTGATATAAAGACAAGAGCATATAGTAGATTGAAACCATTAGAAGATTTTTCTTTTGTTTTGCTTATTTTCAGAAATAATCTTACTTCTTTCTCTTTCCCACCCCCCCATACACATGCAAACACACAAACACACACACACATATGATGGAATTGAGACTTTTTAGCATGGCACATTATCTAGTGATCAGGATATGCATTATCATTTTGCTGATGCACAGATATTTTTGCCTATAAAATATGTTTTATATTATTCAATATATAATACTTGTTAAATACTCAGAATAATTTAAAATATTTTTTGCAAATTAAATGCATAATTTATAATTAAATATAAAATTATCAAAACAGAAAATGTGGAATATAATTCATCATATGGGGGAGAAATGTTGTAATATCTCAATAACACAATACATTTTGAGAACAAAAAAATTAATTATTTTATATGAATTTGTTAATAACTTACAATTAATTTTTTGCATTTGTTTATTAGTTTTTATTTAGTTGTTTTATTTCTTTTATTATTCAGCTATTAAATTAGTGATATGGAATACCAGACATTCAATGATACTTGTTACTCAGATGGTACTAAAGAGGAAATAGAAATTTTCTATGCATTTTTCATGATAAGAATACATGAGAGAACTGGAAATTTTTAAATCAACAATCACCTTCATCTGGTTCTGGTTAAACCTTATTTTTCAAATTCAATTTTTCAAATTTAACTTGACTTCTTAAATATAAAAGCAAAAAAAAACAAATAAAGGAGAAAGAGTGATTGTGAAATTAATTTAGAAAATGTTAAGAAGTCTAAGTTGTTACTATGGTGAGTTTAGCATCACCTATTCATATAATCAATGGGATAGAAAATTTTAATTTTTCAGAGGTTAATTCAATAATCATGTTAACTTCTTCAGTAGAATTGCAAATATAGCAGCAGACCTAGGTACTAGTATTTATAGAATACAGAAAGTCAATTCTGTTCTTCTGAAAGTTTTGTTATCAAAAGATAAATTTATTTTTTTTTCAAAAAGACAAAAGGTCTCAGGTAAACAAAATTTGGTTAGTAATTCCTCTTCAATAGGTGCATATTACATAATTTTCAGTAAATTGAAAGAAATAAAAAATTGAAAGGAATAGAACATATTCAAAAGGAATCTATCCCAAATTTGTTTAGGTTTGTTTTTTTTTTTTTTGAGAGGCAATTAGGCTTAAGTGACTTGCTCAGGGTCACACAACTAGTAAATGGTAAGTGTCTGAAGTTGAATTAGAACTCAGGTCCTTTTGACTTCAGTACTGGTGCTCTATCCATTGTGCCATCTAGCTGCCTTTTGAGAATACTTTAAGGCGTTATTTAAATATGAAATATTCTCCTCTAACCTCCATGAGGGTAGAGGCTAAATATTATTTGTGTGTGTGTATACACATATAAAGACAGACATATGTATACACACACACACATATATATATATACATATATATATATATATATATACACACATACATATATAGATGCATGTAATTTCTTAAACCAGTACCTAGAGCAGTGTTACTTAAATTTTTGTTTCTGAATGTGCTGAGATAACTGCTGGAAGAACTCCCCTAAACTCGAGTTGTATTCAATTCTTTTTTTAAAAAACACAAAAATGTCCTAAAGTAGTAATATTATTATTTCTTCACTATACAGAATGTAGTGGTGATTGTTTTTTATTGTTTAACACAGTTTAAAGTGATCATGATACAAAGAGTTGGTTTTTAAGTCTTCTTTATTTCAGGCTTAGAACAAACTTAAAAAAATATTTCCCTGTAGGCACCAAGTCATGTCCTGACAGCAAAACCTTCTATATCATAAACATCCTCCGTGTAAAATTAGTATAAGCTATAATAGTAGAATATTGATTATACAGTTATACCCAAAATTTAAGGTCAAACAAAAACATTATGGATGTTACCTGATAATAACAGAAGCTAATTCTTTTGTACTCTATGAAGGTACATTGTTGATCAGATCTTTTTTGTGATTCATAAATCTGGTCAATAGAAACCTCATTAATCATTTCCAATTTCTCTACAACATTTCTTTCAAATATTTTACTTTATTCTTTTAGAGATTTTTATTGCAAAAAGAGAGAATAAAAGAGTAAGAGAAAATTAGAGAGTGGAAAAAAAATAAAGAAACAAAATATTCAAAAGAAAAAGGGAAAGGGCAAAAAAAGGAAAAAGTGAAAGAGAGAGAAAAAAAGAAGGAAGAAAAAAGATGGATAGATGGAAAAGAGGGAGAGAGGAAGGAGGAAGAAAAAAGATGGAGGTAAAGGAGGGAAGAAAGAAAAAGAAAGGATGAATGAAGAAAAGACAAAAAAATTGAATTGACAACCAAATAACTTCCTGTATTTCAGAAAGCTTTCTCTTTAAAAATCATTTTCTAATTTCTGCCTGTTATTATCTACTTCATGCTTCCTGGTCTAGCTCAATTATCACACAAAGCTGACTATTGCATAGTTCCAAGAACTCACAGGTAAGAATCACATAGGATGCAGAAAAATATATGCATGGATTGTGATTTACAACAATTAAAGCAATATCTTTAATTGTACTGTTCTGTTCATGTTCATGTTCATGTTTATGTATCATACTCTTACTGATTCATCATCTAAGGCTGGGAACATTTTCCTTAGTTGTTTTTTTTCCTATAATATAATCACCCAAAATCACAGATTTGAAATTTACCATTGTTACTATTAGTTTTAAAAATATATGTAGCATTCTCATAGTAAATAAAACCTATGCATAAGAACATTTATATTGGCAGTGCTTTTATCAAAATAATCACTTTTCTTTTACAATATATATATATATATATATATATATATATATATATATATATATATATATATATATATATATATATGAGCTTCAGCATGTTTATATAATTCATAAATATTTTTTACATTTAAAAATGGTACATTTAGATTTTATCTGATGTGACTGGGCTATTGTTTCTGGATGATTAAAGAGAAAAATGTGCTGTTCACTTAATTGGTATTCTTTTAGTCTGCATTTATCTCCATAAGTTGTACTGCATAATGCTGAATGGCAAGAACTGTGGGAAATTTGACATTTGAAAGAAAAGTTTATGCAAAGCCATGCTTATGTCAGTCATTAAAGTTGAAAATACCCCAGTTCTCATATGTGCTAATTTGTGTTTTGAGTGAGGTAGAGGAATGTCTATTATAGCTTAGATGATTACACTGACATATGTAAGATGTAAAGAAAGTTTCTGCAAGCTTAATAATTATTATGACTGAGAAACTTCTTTAGGAAACATTGGAACCAAATTAACCTGTGTACCAGTAGTGACATAGCATCTGGTTTAACACTTGAAGAAGGCCTAAAGGCAAGACCCATTCATTTGTAAGTTGATTCATGCCTCCTGTTGTAATTGATGTGCAAAGACCTTTTCTGTATGAAAAAAAAAATAACTATAGGATGAAAGGAACATGTTCTATAAGAAGAATAAAAAGGCTACTTTCCTTACAATGAGCTTATAGCAACAAGATTTGGGATAGAGTTTGGGTAAGCTTGCCAGAAATGTGTTTGTGCTGGATCATATTCCTTTATGAGGAGTCTCTGGGTAGTTCTTGGCAGCTATGTTATGTTTCCCTGGTGGAAGAGAGTTCAGAGGCAGAAATATAACCACAAATAGCAATTGGATTATTCTCCAATGTGTTCAGGTGCAAGCCAGGCTTCACTGGAGAATATAGGAATGATGGGAAGAGAGGTACTTTTCTTACATACTTGCCAGTATTGTTTCATATTTATGCACATTCATGTACTCCGGGTTCTAATAAAAACTGGTCTGCTTGAGATTCCAGGTATAATCAGCACCAGTACCAGAACCAAAACCAAAAACAAAAGCAGCTAATCACCAGTATATAATGAGGTTGAAAAAATGCTTAACATACACTGTTTTAATTGGTTCTCCTGAGAGATATGTACTATCATTACTCCCAATTAATAAATGAACTAAGAAGTGTTCTTGGGGTAGGGATATAGTTAATAAGCACCTGATATTCTGTTCTCTGACTCCAAAAAATCCCGCTATCTGGAATATTTGGTTATATCTCTTTGCCAGCGTTTTCATATCATACAATCAATTCTAAAGTTCTAAAGAGATACCTTAGGAATGTCCTTGAATCACTTTTTCTGATCACCTTATGAGCACTTGCCCTGTGTGAGTTATCCATAAAATAATAGTTTTGGCAAATGTACATTTGGCATTTGAACAAAGTGGCCAGCCAAATGGAGTTTGTGCTCCTGGGCGCAGGACTACCCGGCATGCATGCCCTCATCAGGAAAGATACTATACTCTATGAGCAAAATAGAACATAAGCAAAAAGTAACATGAGATGTACAAAATTAGAAAAGCTACTCCAAATATTCATATGCACTATTTGTGTCTGACCTGTGGTAGAGCATTCTGAGCTTGTATTGATCTAATCAGCCAGTCAGACACACTATAACTCAATTCTAACACAGTGATGTCATTTTGGTCCTGTTTGAGAATGAAGGACAATTTATAATATTATCCCTTGTATTCATTTTTCCAAATTACCCCCCCTCCCTCTATTCCCTCCCCCCGATGACAGGCAATCCCATACATTTTACATGTGTTACAATATAGTCTAGGTACAATACATGTGTGTGGATATCATTTTCTTGTTGCACAATAAACATTAGAATCCGAAGGTACATGCAACCTGGGCAGACAGATATTAGTGCTAACAATTTACATTCTATGAGTTGAATTATTGACACAGATAAAATGATTATCAACTTCTATAACCTAGAGCCTTAGAGAAGTATCTAGAGTCACTGAGTGAGTTTTCATGATCACATAGCCAGCATATGTCAGGGTAAGGAAATGAATGTCTTGCTGATGCTAAATTCAATTCTCTAATCACCTTGTTAGGCTCCCTTTCTTTAATGATAATGGGAGCTTAATAAATATTGTGATTTATGTATTTGATGACTTCCATGATTTATAATCTTTAAATTTGATTTAGCCTAGTCTTGGTTAATGAGCATGCTCATGTAAGCCTGCTTAAAGGAAGAAGAGAAAATGGAGACAGGATGGAAAGAAGTTTGGAGAAAAAGGGAAAGAAAAACAAGGTGAGAAGCAGAAGAGCATGTAGAATAACACATTTTGTTGCCTTAATACATTTGTCATGATTTAGATGAGTCAAAATACAATTTCTATCATGCCTATTCACTGAGATAAAAAAGACAGAAAAATTAAACTTTAAATATATATATATATGTGTGTGTGTATATATATATATAACTTATAAGCACTGCAATTTATCATTTGTGATTCACAGCTCAAATAAAGACAACTACTATTTGGGAAATTATTTGATCTGAAATCCAGAGCAATGATGTTTGATTTTAATGTGCTACTCACAAGGTTTTTCCTAATAGTAAATAAATAAAAACAGATTTTTTGAATGGCATAATTAGCATAGGTGACTTTTAAGTTTAGAAAGCATAATTTTAACTGTCATATATTGAGAAATTTCTCTGGAATATTTCAGTTAAAACAAAAGTATTTATATTTGGCCAGTAGAAAGATGATTAATTTTTAAAATACTGTTAAAAAACTTTAACTTTCCAAATCACTACTGATCAGAGAAATGCAAATTAAGACCACTCTGAGATACCACTACACACCTGTCAGATTGGCTAAGATGACAGGAACAAATAATGATAAATGTTGGAGGGGATGTGGGGAAATTGGGACACTAATACATTGCTGGTGGAGTTGCGAAAGAATCCAGCCATTCTGGAGAGCAATCAGCAGCTACTACTGGGATTATATCCCAAAGAAATACTAAAGAGCAGAAAGAGACACATATGTGCCAAAATGTTTGTGGCAGCTCTTTTTGTTGTAGCTAGAAACTGGAAGATGAATGGATGTCCATCAGTTGGAGAATGGTTGGGTAAATTGTGGTATATGAAGGTTATGGAATATTATTGCTCGGTAAGAAATGACCAGCAGGAGGAATATAGAGAGGCCTGGAGAGACTTAAATCAACTGATGCTGAGTGAAATGAGCAGAACCAGAAGATCACTGTACACTTCAACAACAATACTGTATGAGGATGTATTCTGATGGAAGTGGAAATCTTCAACATAAAGAAGATCCAACTCACTTCCAGTTGATCAATGATGGACAGAGGTAGCTACACCCAGAGAAGAAACACTGGGAAGTGAATGTAAATTGTTAGCACTAATATCTGTCTGCCCAGGTTGCATGTACCTTCGGATTCTAATGTTTATTGTGCAACAAGAAAATGATATCCACACACATGTATTGTACCTAGACTATATTGTAACACATGTAAAATGTATGGGATTGCCTGTCATCGGGGGGAGGGAATAGAGGGAGGGGGGGTAATTTGGAAAAATGAATACAAGGGATAATATTATAAATATATATATATATATATATATATATAATAAAAAAAAAAAAAGAAAAAGAAAAAAAAAAAGAAAAAAAAACTTTAACTAAGATTTATAGCCATACTACATAAAATATCTTTTATAGACTTCAGTTAGAAATTCAACATTTTAACCATTTTTTGTTCCTAAGAGGCTCCGTGGCACAATGAAGAGGATATCATTAATTAAGCATGCTAATTATTGAAATCATCTCTCACAAATTGCATTGTGTTTTCCTTTCTTTGACTATCTCTTTTCAACAAAATATTTTTAGTTTGGTGGCCACACTGGCTAACTGTATCAGACTGAAGTGACTAGCCTAATTCATTTAAGCAATTGATTGATTGAGTTAATTCAATTGTTTTGGCCTTTTTTGACTGAATAAGCAAACTACTGTAGTAAATTGACTAAACTTATCACCTGGATTTGACATGATTCAAGGCAGAGAAGTTACTGGAAATGTCTCCTCTAAGAAGATACAGATGATTGTTATTAATTTACTATATCAAAAAGAGATAACGTGTATGTACATACATATACATATATCTGTGTGTGTATGTTAGAGTATTTATATTTATGTGTATAAGTATATGAACATGTATTGTAGATATATGTTTATGTCTGTGCATTTTTGTCGCATATACATAATATGTATCTACTACACATATACCTACACATAGATACATTTTCCTAGTACCTTTTCAACTAAAGTTTAGGCAGCTTTGCAGCACAATGAATGGAACCTTTGAATTAGTCAAGGAGACCTGAGTTTGAATCCTTCTCAGACCATTACTATTTGACTAGTACTATAGGAAAGTCACTGAGGTCTCTCATTTTTCATTTTCTTATCAGTAAAATGGAAATAATACTATTACCCACTCACAGTATAATTGTGAGGATCAAGTAAAATAACATATGTAAAGTGCTTTGCCAATCTCAAAATCATATTTAAATGCTAGCTATCATTATTACAATGAGATGTTACTTGTTATAGAAGCAATGTGTGAATTGTTTCAGATCTATCAGATTTGGTATTTATCAGATTCTATCAGATAGGTATTTATAAAGTAAGAGGCATAAGATAAGATAGGAGGCAGTTAAGTAGTTCAGTAGATAGAGCAATGGACCTAGGAAAATCTGAATTCAAGTAAGAAATGACCAGCAGGATGATTTCAGAAAGGCCTGGAGAGACTTACATGAACTGATGCTGAGTGAAATAGCAGGACCAGGAGATCATTATATACTTCAACAACACTATATGATGATCAATTCTGATGGACGTGGTCCTCTCCAACAATGAAATGAACCAAATCAGTTCCAATAGAGTAGTAATGAACAGAACCAGCTACACCCAGAGAAAAAGTTCTGGGAGTTGATTATGAACCGCTACATTTCCTTCACAGGCTAATTATATACTATTTCAAAGTCCAATTCTTTTTGTACAGCAAAATAACTGTTTGGACATGTGTGTATATATATATATATATATATATATATATATATATATATATATATATATATTGTATTTAACTTATACTTTAACATATTTAACATAATTGGTCAACCTGCCATCTGGGGGAAGGGGTGGGGGAAAAGAGGGGAAAAATTGAAACAAAAGGTTTTGCAATTGTTAATCCTGGAAAATTGCTATGCACAAATTTTTTGTAAAATTCTTTTTAAAAAGAATGAAGGATAAATAACAATTATGTTTATCTATCTTTAATATTTACAACCTTTTTTCCTTAATAGTATTCTATTTTTCCAAATATATGTAAATATAATTTCCAAAAAAAAGAAAATTTGAATTCAAATCCAGCCTAGAAATATGACCCTGACAAGTTACTTAACCTATGTTTTAATTCCTTGGAGAAAGAAACGGCGAAGTACTCCAAGTATCCTTCCCAAGAAAACCCTATGGATAGTATGGTCCAAGGGATCACAGAGTTGGATATGACCAAATGCTGAAAAAGATAAGAAGTGCCACCTGAATCCACATTTGGTTTCACAATTTCAGCATGAAGTAAACATTATAATCTTATTGTTCAGGAACTTTATTTGAAGCTTCCTGAAATGTGATTTGAGACATGAATTTCTGATATTCCTTCACTACTACACTTCCCTCACCCACCTCCTACAACCCCAAATTCTGTCTGTCTCTGTCTCTTTCTTCTTGTCTCTGTATATACGTGTTTGTGTGTGTGTGTGTGTGTGTTTTTCTCTCTTTTTCTGTCTCTGTCTCTCTGAGTACTCAGGTCAGTTTAAATAAAGATAACTGAAAAAATTCCTTGCATTTTCCTCTTAAATTTCTTTGCAAATAGAGACTCAATTCTGTCAAAAGCTAAGGGCAGTAAGAACAGTCACTTTTATTGGTCCTGGAGCTTTTATTCAGCCACCAGAACTATTTAATAGATACTGTATGTTACATTTCAAAACTAATTGTGCTTCTATCAGTTTTCTTCTACCTTTATTTTTATCCATTCTTCTTTTGGCAGGAAATACAACGTTAGTTTTTCTTTTTTCTTTTTTTTTTTTTTTCTTTTCTGTTTCCAAAAGTTCTAGCTTATCTATATCTTAGAGGATTTGTGGAATTTGATGGAAAGTCTGGTGGATTTTCAGTCAGAACACCTCGATTCAAATGCTTATTCTCACATTAACTTTTTTGTATAGCTTTGAACAGGTAAGTAATACTTTCTGGGGACAAAGTTTGTGAACCTGTGAACTGTCATTAGCTGTGAACTGAACACTGACATTTTCTTCTTTTCTTCCCTTTCAAATTCACGAAGTTGGACTAAAGGAAGGACTTTTAACCTAAAATCCATAGCCATATATTTCAAGATATACATTAGCCTGGATGCAAAAAATATAGCTTTACTTCCATTTATTTCAAGGCCAATAGAATCGGTCTCATTTGTAAATATTTCAGATATTTAAAAATCTTATTCTGAGAGGAATCCATGGGCTTCACCAAACTATCAAAAAGTCATGATACAAAAATGATTAAGAAGCCCTGGACTAGAGGAAGATAGATCTCTTCTACTTCTAACTGATGATCTAAAGTCTAAGTAGATGCTTAATAGACAGGTCAATCTAAAAAACAAAACAAAACAAACAAACAAACAAACAAAAAAAAACCAACTCAATAGCATTGGCTGAAATGTATGCTCTGTAATATGGAAATTTGATTCCTCCAAAGGGTTTAGTTACTTTCAAGTTTCTAGAAATCATTTACAATCTACGTACTCACCATCTAACTTGTATAAGAAGCTAAATATTTTTCCTTAGCAGTTAGAAGATAAGTGAGTCCCTTAATATTTTATTTTCTAAAACTACAACCAGAATATATTTTTAAAAAATTGAATACTATTTTCCATGCATATATATATATATATATATGTATATATATACATATATATATATACATATATATATATGTATTCCCAGGCTAAACATGTCCCTATTCATTTTTCGCTGTCTCCTACAAACCCAGAGTATCGGTTCAGTACCATGTACTCCATAAATTAACATAGAGAAGTTTTTGTCTCAGGAGAATCATTATTCTAATCGTATCTCTTCTATAATATATGCACAGAGGCCAAAGGAATATGCTGGGATTCTGTTGTTTTTCTCAAGGTCTTTTTATCAGTTCTTTACCTTCTCATGTTTATGAAACACTAGTTCTTTGTTCAGAGAAAAAGGTGAAGTGATAGTTGAATAACCTTGACATCCCCACTTTTTTTTTTTTTGCATTGACAAGCAGAACTCATTCTTCAAAGAAACAGAATTTTAAAATATTAAAAAAAAAAAAACTAGTTGTCCGAAACAACATCCTTTTATTTCATGTTAGTCACATGTACACTCATTAGAGCGTATCCAATTTTCACATACAAATTAATGATCTGATGTTCTTATTGATGATATTACTCCTCCCTAAAGGGTTTAGGGGAAAAGAATGGTTCATAAATCTCATCACAGTGCAGTATTTAGAAGTGGTTTATTGGTATGTCAATCACAACATTGAGATAGCCAATAAACAGCAAGCAAGTCAATTGAAACCTCAGTGGAATTTATAGGAGTTAACTTTACTGGCTACAGGCTAATTCACATGGTAACTGCTAAGGCTGTAGTCAATGAGAACAGTTGATTAGTGCATGCAATTAATGAGGTTAAAGCCATAAATAAGATGACCAACTAGTTATTTCATAGCTCTGTATTCTGAGAATAGACACTTTACTTTGATAATGGTTCAATAGTTGGATAGCTAAATGCAAACCTCAATTCAAGACAGAGAAAAAGTGCAAGGACAAGCTTTTAGGGGTATTATTTTGTCTATCAAATACAGTCTATTTTGTTCTGTTGAAAACTCTATACAACCTCATCCTTTATCAGCAGAGTGATCCACAAAGGAACCTTAGATTGCACTTAGATATCTTTATCCCACTATGTCTACCTACCACATTTAAAAGAAAGAAAAAAGAGGGAAATTTTACCAGAGAATATTAGCAACACTCTGAAACTCATGATACTGAACTTCCCTGACTTATTATGGCTAAATAATGTAAAAGAAAAACTATTTGAAATTTCAGCTTTGATTGGTACATGTTAACGCTCCAGTGTTCAAGCAACACTTTTTAGCATTTGACAGTGTTATGACTAGGTGTCAGGACTGTAGCAGAGAGAAAGCGAGTGCATCACAGTGACATGTATCATTGTTCTCATTATTAGGGGATAACATGCTCATATTCCAATACGCTGACATAACTTGTCACATTTAGTAGCTGTTGCTATGCGTGAGTAGGGTCCAAGCAGAAACGATGCAAGATCACAGAATCATATGTTATGTTGTCAAGATTTGAAATGAAATATGAACAATCTCAGTAAGTAGAAGTCTCTAAATGATGAATATATTATTTAAGTATTTAATTAGCATGTATGGTAATATTCGTTCCCATTAGTACATAATGTGATTTAAAAACAATAAAGTATTTTCTATTATAATTGGTAAGAAATCTATCTTTTTACTGAGTCACACATATACATATAAAATTATCAATGATTTCTAAATGGCCAAATATTTTCTCTCCCCGCCTCCAGTCTTTCTTGATCTGCTGCATTTGACTTCTAGAGGTTCTTTCCTTTATGAAGTGGAAAGATACCTCTCTCTCCTGGTTCTCTTGTTTTTCCAGTTCCTCCTTCTCATTATTTTATCATCTGTAATATATCCATTACATTTAGGTATTTCCCAAGGTTCTGTTCTGGACTTTTTTCTCTATACATACATTTTCTTATCTAGGTGATCTCATCAGCTCCCATGTGTTTGATGGACATGCTGCTGTAGATCACACACACACACACACACACACACACACACACACACACACACACACACACACACACACACACATCCAGATGTGTATATGTATGTGTGAACACACACTTGGTTATATGTATACACAAAAATACATATGAATAATATATATATATATAAACATCATGATGTATTTCTACATCTATCTCTATATGTACCTATGTACTTATGAAAATTATATGTACATATAACTCATCACACACATGGCTATGTATTGCATCATGCACATATGCACGTACATGTACATACATTCATGTATGTGCATGTGTAACATCTCCAACTTCATTCTCTATCCTGAGCTTTTATCCCACATAATCAATGAACTGTTGGACATTCCAAATAGAATTTCCTGGAAGTATCTCAAATTAAACATGTCCTTATAGAACTTGTAGAAATTGATAACGAATGTCTTATTCCTACCATATCATGTTTGATTTACTCAGGATATTGTTTCTATTTTATCTTATGTGTATTGGAAGATATCTTATGTCATGAATTTGATTTTTTTTTTTAATCTTAAAACTGAAAATATTTTATACTATACTTCTTTTGGGGAAAATATTCAGATGTCAAATTTTTTTGTGTTGGGAGATATTTTAAACAGATTGCAAAATAGTAAATGCTAAATCTTCTCAATTTTTTAAATTTAAAATCCAATTAAATTACAAAAACATCTAAAATAGAAAGATGCATTTGTGTTTTCCAAGAATCATTCTAATTTAAAAAGTTTGCTGCTAGCTATTTTAGCTTTATTTGTTTGTAAAATATGAGAAAATAGATATTTTTAAAATATTTGATTAAAGATAAAAAAATAGAACTTCTTCCTTCCATAGCTTCGATGATATTAAATTAATTTTCCTCTTAATGTTTCTCCTAATTTCTCCTTCTGTTTCCTTTGTTGATTCTGCTTTCTTCTTCTGTTCCCTAGGTATTGTTAATTTCTGAGGCTCAATTCTTGATGTTCTAACCTTTTTTTCTAACTACCATCTGCTCTGGAAAAGATATTTATTTTCTATTTGCTCATAGTAAGGATTTAATTTCTCTTTTGAATGATTGTGGAATTTCTTGTTTTTATTTTGCGCTTTTTTGATATTCTATATTATTTTCAGTTTCATTAGAAATTGGTTTACTTTTCTTTGTCCCAAATATTTAAGAAACAATTTGAAACACTCTTTGTGGATTTGGTTCTCATGTTTCTTTTCAGTTTTAGGATCCTCTTTTCTGACTTATCTGATTGTGCTCTGCATTTTTATTGAGGTTTCTTTTTTGTTCAAATATTAGGGATTCCATTTTTTTTATTCTTTTATCATCCTGTCACTTACATTCTGATTCCTCCTCCTTCATTAGCATTTATGCCTCCTTATATCCAGTTGGTTACTAAAACCTATCTTGTTTTTTCTTTTAAGTGAATCTTGGATCTATATCTCATTATTCATTTAAATTGACTAATCTTAAATAATTCTTTTATTTCTAGCCTGAGAAAATAGCCTCCTAGCTGACTTCTCTGTCTTTAGTCTATTTCCTCTCTAATTCTCCCTATTTTCCCTATAACCATCTTTCATTGTATGATTTCCATATTCAAAAAGTTTCAAAAACTCCCTATCATCTCAATCTTGTATATTTACATAGTTTTCTTATTTCTGAGGTAAGTAAGGTGTACAAAAATTCATTCCAGTGAGTCACCTAGAGATGTATTTTTCAGTTTCATGACCACCCTTATTTTTCTTAAATCCCTTTAGGGATTACACACTCTAATTTGTGCTTGGAATTATTATTTATCTCATCCTGCATAGAACTATCTCCTTTCCTTTTCTTCATTCCCTCTCTTTCTGATATCTCTCCAACATTCTTTTCAAATATATTTTACTTTGTTTCTTTGAGAATTTATAAAACAAATACAAAAGAGAGAAAAAAAGAGATTAAAAAGGTATAAGAAAATAAGAAAATGGAAGAAGAGAAAGAAAAAATAAAAGAAAAAAGAGGAAGAAAAGAAGATTCAGGAGAAGGAGGAAGTAAAAAAGATAGAACAAAGAAAGAAAAAAAGGATGAAAGAAAAGAGGGAAGAAAAATAGAGGATGGAGGGGAAAAGGAAGGAAGGAAGGAAATAAGCATTTGATTGACAATGAAACTACCTTTCATAATTCCCTTTACCTGAAACTTTGTTGAAGCTCTTCTCTTTGGAATACCCATTTCCAATTTCTGCCTACTATCTATCCAATGCATATTTCAAAGTCTAGCTTAATTATCACTACCACTTTTTACCCTTTCCAGATTTCTTAATCTAACATGAATTCTTCTTTTCTTTGAATACTCAGAGCACATTTAAAAAACTTTTCTCAAAAATCTTACTACTTTCTGCTCTTTGTATAGATGTGTGTAGCTCACATCACATAAGCCTCAAGCCATACATATGTCATACCTTGTTCATAGTAGATTTTCCATTTTTTGTATATAAATTATTTCAATATATTATGTCATAAGCTGGTCAATATCCCACCCCCCACCCCAATGAAGAAACAAATCAATGCTGGTTGCCAATTTGAAATGCCCATTCAAGATTCCTTGCAAGTTAATACAATACCACAATGAAATATTGGGATGTAAGCACGCCAATTTATAAAGCAACAAATTGTTAGTCAAGTTTAACTTTTAACCTGTACCATTTGTTACTCAGAAATCTGATAATAGCATACAAGCCTGGTAAGCAAAACAAGATTGAAAACATGATATTGTAAAAATGGAATTTTCTAGACATTCATAAATCTGTATTTAATTGCCTATTCTATAAATTATTTGGCACAGAATTCCCACCCATGTGTGGGAAAGTATTTATAATTCAAGAGATTCATGAATTCTGAACTGCATTTTTAAAAAAACCAAGCAACTTTCTTTCTTCTTCTTTCTTTCTTTCTTTTTTTTTTTAAATATAGGGCCAGTGGTGTTATGAACAGTGTTCTGGAAAAGGATAAGAAACTTAATTGATAACTCTTTTTCTTAATCTGCAACACTCAGAATTTTTTAGTAAGTCATTGATAAAGCATTACACTGAATTTCATTGAAAAAGAAGTGGTGCACTACATAACTGTCAGATTGGCTAAAATGACAGGAACAACTAATGATGAATGTTGGAGGGGATATGGGAAAACTGGGACACTAATACATTGTTGATGGAGTTGTGAAAGAATCCGGACATTCTGGAGAGCAATTTGGAACTATGCCCAAAAAGTTATCAAACTGTGCATACCCTTTGATCCAGCAGTGCTACTACTGGGCTTATATCCCAAAGAAATACTAAAGAGGGGAAAGGGACCTGTATGTGCCAAAATGTTTGTGGCAGCTCTTTTCATAGCGGCTAAAAACTGAAAAATGAATGGATGTCCATCAATTGGAGAATGGTTGAGTAAATTATGGTATATGAAGGCTATGGAATATTGTTGCTCTGTGGAAAATGACCAGCAGGATGAATACAGAGAGGTTTGGAGAGACTTACATAATCTGATGCTGAGTGAAATAAACAGAACCAGAAGATCGCTGTACACTTCAACAACAATACTGTACAAAGATATATTCTGATGGAAGTGGAAATCTTCAACATAAAGAAGATCCAACTCACTTCCAGTTGATCAATGATGGACAGAAACAACTACACCCAGAGAAGGAACACTGGGAAGTGAATGTAAATTGTTAGCACTATTGTCTTTCTATCCAGGTTACTTATACCTTCGGAATCCAATTCTTAACGTGCAACAAGAAAATGGGATTTACACACACATATATTGTATCTAGGTTATACTGTAACACATTTAATATGTATAGGATTGACTGTCATCTAGGGGAAGGAGGGGAAAATTTGGAAAAATGAATACAAGGAATAATGTTATAAAAAAATTACTCATGCATATATACTGTGAAAAAATTATAATTTTATAATTATAAAATTAATTTTAAAAAAAGAAAAAGAAGTGGTGCCTTGCCACCAATCTGGTATGTAGAATGATATTTACTTAAGATTTTCAAGAGTTTTATAGAAAAAAAAGCTCATACAAAATATAAATCTGTCAAAATGACTTCTATAAATTTGTAATAGAATTTTTAATGGGATCTTTAATATAAAAATAGAAATAAATTTTAGATAACAGGATATAACTAGTTAAGAAGTATTTAGCTCTCTTACAGCTCCATTACCCTGAATGCCTTTAAATTGGATTGAGCTCTTAGTGAAGCAGAGATTGTTCTATTTTTTATTTTTATTTTTAGCTTTCTTTGAATTCTTAGTACATAGTCCTTGGGATATATTAGGTCCTTTATAAATTCTAGTTGACTGACTGAATGACAGACTGATATGAAATCATAAGACCAACAGGAAAGAAAGGAAAGGTCATTAGGGAAAAAAAGAACAAAGAATTTCCCTTCCCTGACAGCAAAGGAACCCAAAACAGAGAAAGAGAGAAAAAAATGATAACCGAATGATCATTCTGTCCCACTAATTTATTACAATTCAACAAAGAATGATTGTATACCTACTATGGCTTTTAATAAAAGTTTATTGATTGACTGTCCAAGGTGCTGGAGATGCTAAGACAGAAATAAGACAATGCTTTAAAATACAGTAATTCACTAGGTAGAGAGGAAGGGCAGAAATCTAACATGATCATAAGTCAGTTCCAAATTGAACAATGCATCATTTGTTCTGGTTTGAAAATAAGTGGGGGAGGGACAGGGAGCTATGTAAAAGGAGGGGAAAAAAAGGAAGAGGAAAGGGGGAGGGAGAGGAGGAGAAGCAGCAAGACAAGAAAAGAGGAGAAAAAAAAGCAGAAAGAGGAGGAGAGAGAAAAGAAAGAGAAACAGCAGCATGAAGTAGAAGAGGGAGAGATATAGAAGAAGCAACAAGAGGAAGAGTATGAAGCAGGTCTACTAACAGAAAGTCACTCTTCAATCCAGTTACTTCTATTTTTTTTTCCTGAGCTAGAGCTAGAGGTAGATAATGAGGTGAAAATAAGATGTGACATTATTTTTCCTTTCTTCTTTAATAAGTGGAACAGAAGAAAACCAACTAATAATGGTGGTGCCAAAAAATAGAATTCTCTGTGTCATCACACAGCAATACCAAGGCAGAGTGACATCCCTGTGTTCCAAAAGAGCAAGGCTCAGCAGTGGGTGCTTTTTCATCTACATAATACAGGAGCAAACTGCAAGATATGCTGAGTAAGTGGCCTCAAGAACTCATATTCATGCTAGTTCAGAGCACATTTCTGCTCTGAAGCACTCTTATCCTAAGTGTCATCTTGTAGTGCAGACTATTCCATAGAATTGAGTCAGTACTGTTTAAAACTATAATTTCAGTGGCCCAAGTGGTCCAATTGAAGAAGATAAAATATGTTAAGTACTTTCCTGACTCTATCTCCCATAAACATACACACACAAATTAACTCCCCAAACCCTTTTTTTAATCCACTCATAGGAATCATTTGATAACTCTGCTCCCTGAATTATCCATAAGAAACATCTGCCTACTCATCAGGTGTCTTAGATAAATGACGTCTGTAGCTTCCTGTTAAACTTATAAGGCTCCTCGGGTAACCTCCCTGCCCTGTTATGACATTTTTCTAAAGATACTTTCTTTAAACCTTCAAAAGCCAATGATTACATCCTAGATGGAGGCGTGGCAAGAATCTATAATGGCTATATTCTCTTTGAAGGCAAATATTTGGATGCTTTACAGATGTGAGTAGTCATACATAGTTTTATATACTAAGCCATCTTTAGAATAGGAGTGCCATAACTTAAAACATAAATAGAATATGAATGACAGATCTTCTCTTGTAAGGGGGAGAGAGAGAATAGCCTCCTGAGGTGGCAAAGCTAACCTTATATACTTGTAAATCATTGAAGTATATGTACATAGAATTTTAAAATGTGCTATTTTAAGACTTTTAACAACTCACAGAGGTATCTACCTCTTAAAAGCATCTATTTATTGATGGAAGAAATAAATGCAGTAAAGTAAAATCTGCTTAAAATAAATTAGGATTTAATGAAGTTTCATCTCTGAACAAAAAATGCATGTTTAAACCATTTCTAGTTTTGTTTTTATTTATTCCTTTGGGGAAAATAGAAATATCTTCCTTCCCTAAATAAGGACAATACAAATAACTATATTTTCCCCCACTGAAACGCTTTTGCAGAGAATGATATGTGTGTGTTTTCCATTTAAATTAAACTAGTCTTAGCCTCTTCCATTATGTGACTTGCTCAGGCTTACATAGCTAATAAGTGAGGCAGAAATTTTCCTTTCTCAAAATTGGCTGTACCACCCATGATCAGAAAATGAGGAAATTTGGGGATTTTGTGATTTACTTTTTCAATATTATAATTAACAATTAGATATAAATAGATATTTCATGTGCCAAGATCAAGAACATTCTTGAAATTTTATGTTAATATGACAAAAAAGTACTATGATCATTCATGAGTTCAGCACCTACCAGTCAAAAGGTTCTTTTGATGAATATTAGCATTCTATGCAAATCTATCAGAATCATATTTAATCTGGGGAAAGAGGGGGTGGTTCTAGAGATTAATAGAATTTGAAAGTGGGAAATACCAATTTGTTAGATCTAGCTTTAGATTATAATGGAATTTGCAGGCTTTATAGTCAGAGTTCAAGACCAAGAAAATCTCTACAATCATATGTGTTTGTCTGTCTGTCTGTCTCTCTCATTCTCTGATATTCATATAGACGAGTTCTTAAGCTTTACCAACTTTTTTGAGAAATCCAATTGTATGTACTATAGGCATCTCAGACTCAACATGGCTTAGTAGAAATCATTATCTTTTTCTCAATCCCTCCTTTTCCCCCCAATTTTGATTTTTCAAGAGAAGGTACCACCATCTTATTATCACTTATCTAGATTTTGAAATTCAATGGAATATTCTAATGATGATCAACTGATCAATACAATGATTCAAAACAATTTCAAAGGACACATGTTGAAAAAAATGCTATATGCTTTAGAGAAAGAACTGGTGAATTCCGAGTGTAACTTGAAGTATAATGTTTTCACTTTACTTTTCTTGGTTTCTTGAAACATGATGAATATGGAAATGTTCTGCATTATTTCATATGGTTAATTAATTGGTAGCATATTCCTTGCTTTCCCAATGGGTAGTATAGGGCAGAAGGGACAGAAAGAATTTAGAACTCAAATATATATACACACGTGTGTGTATATGTGTGTATATATGGAACTTAGTTCCATGAGTCAAGAGTGTTTATTCTTACTTATTCCACATATATTCTTCTTTTAGAAGTTTTGATTTTTCTACTTTCAAGAATATCTCACATATATATTTCCTTCTTTGAAATCATATAGCCACCACCCTAGTATATTGTTTCCCCCATTAGAATATGAATTCTTTGAGGGCAGGGACCCTCATTTATAAAATCAGATTTTACAAGTGAATGATACACAGAAAGTAATATCTGCTGTCTGGATGACTCATGTATATATTTGTATATAGATAGAGATGCACATATGTATGCATGCAAACTTATGGATATAGATATGTTTATATACATACAAATAATGTCCACTCCACCAATGTCTATAATAGAGATTAATGGCTTTTATTTTAAAAAATGGAATATTGGTTCATTTGAAAAAATGTTTGAGTATCTTCTTTAAAAGGCATTGATCAGGAGGCAATGAAAATTGTAAAGAATAAATTGTTCCCTGTACTCTAGTAATTTATAATCTAATTGAGAAATAAAACCTACTATATCCAACTATAATGTGAAAGAGAATTTTAAGGCTGTCAGTGGTTTTTTAACAACAAACAACAGAAATGCATGACAGAAGTATTAACATCCCAATTTTTTTTCCATGTAAGGAAACAATGACATTGAGAAATGAAATGACTTGCCTATCATTGTAAATGATTGTAGGAGAATTTATCCAGTCTTCTGGCTCCAATATCAGCATCCTAACTTTTATATAGTACTGCTTCTCAAGTAAAGCTAAAGCAAGGCATTCAATTCAATACTGTAAAATTTAGTGTATTCCCAAGATCTCTGTGTTAAGTACTGGGGAATATAAAGAATATTTTAAAAGGAAAATATCTTGTTCTCAGAAAGTTTATTTCCCCCTGAAGAATGAAAATATATAGGGAAAAGATTAAGAATTATTATAGGGTCAAGGAATTTTTAATATAGAAGGGATCTCAGAGATTGTGGTCATGCACCTTTGTTTACAATCATCCAGTGTGGGAGAATCTACTCCCTTCCAAGGCAGCTCAACCACTCTTAGCTCTAATTATTAAAAACTTTGCTTATATCCAATTTTGTTTATTCTCTTTCTAATAATATCTGTAATACCAAGTTCTGTCCTTTGGGGGCAAACAAAACAGTCTAATTCCTCTTCCATATGACAGCCTTGGAGATGCTTGAAAACAACTGTCATGTTTTTCCTAAGTGTCCTGTTCTTCAGGTTAACCATCAAAAAACATTCCATTACATGATTTTCATATAGCATGGACTTGAAGCTATTGACCATCCTTTTTGCCTTCCTCTGAATGCCATCAATCTTATTGATGTATTAGAACTAAACACAACACTTGGGATTATTCAGTGGAAAATAAATTCTCTGGGCTCTGACAATCAGAAGAGCATGACTATTATACTAGCACTTTCTCCAGGAAGGTATACCTTTTAATGAAGTACAAAAATGGCTTTGGTTTAGGGCTGTTATATTATACTGTTGATTCACATTGAACTAAGAATCTAATAAAGGTTCTAAAACTTTTTTTGATCATTGTTGTTGTTGTTGTTGTTGTTGTTTTAATAAACTGTTACCATGTTTCCTCATTTTATATTGTGGGAAGTTTTTTTTTTGAACCAAAGTGAAATAATTTGCATTTATGTATATGCAAATTCTTCTAATCTGATTCAGCCCAGAATTCTAACCTACTAAATCTTTTTGGATTGTGACTATCTATCTATTATCTTGTCTACTGGTATCTTAAAGGAGAAAGAGATGATAATATCATATTTCCATATCACTTTAATATTTATAATCCTACTGTTATTCCTCTCATGGAATTAAAAGTCATATGCAACAGTTGTGTAAGTACTACAGCAAGCAACAAGCCATAATCCTCCAAATTAACACAGAATTCCTATCTGATTTTAATATGTTGATATATTAATTTTTTTAAAAAAGGAAATTTTTAAAAATATGTGATTTTCTAAGGCAGTAAGCAGTTCACATGAATCCTTATGTGTGTTTCAGTAGTCCTCATTTCTATTTAAATTTGATCCTACTATACTAGTTGGGTCAATTTCAAATAGAGGAGTGCCTTAACTCAAATAAAGGATCCTGTTACTTATTAATCAGGCATCCATTCTAGACATAAAGTATATGGAAAACAATCTAAATACAAGTGCAATTATCTCTACTTAAATGACAGAGCCAGACACTAAAGTCAATTTCTCTGACTTCATATCCAGGGTCCAGTTCACTATACTAGAAATGGAGACCACTAAACTATAAGGTTCTCTGCAGGCCATAAAAAGACTTGTAAGTTTTATATTTTTATAAGGTTTATATTATATATATATATATATAAACATATAAATTTATACATATTTATATTTATTTAGTTATAAGGTTTATATTTTTTTTAATTATTATTATGTCTACACAGTAAAATCAATCAGGAACATAATTTTAATACAGTTGGAGATCCATTCAGGAATGCTGAGTAACAATAGTTAGACATAGCTATAGTGTAATTGAAAATATACTGAATGAGGATTCAAAAGACCCCAATTATAATCCTTATCACTTAATAATTATTGGAACAATTTATTAACCAATGATAAGCATTTGTAAACACCAACATTGTAAGTTCCATTCAATGTACTAAACACCTAAAGAACAAAGGGAAAATCACAATGGTAACAATAAAAGCTGGGCTCTATTCACCAGGCTACAGTCTTAACAAGAGAGATAGACTGTACAAGGAAGCATGGTGATTCAGTAGATAGAGTTCTACACCTGAAGGCAGGAAGATCTGTGTTCAAATTCTGCCACAAACACTAAATAAGTCAGTTTATATTTTACCTCTCCCCAGTCCAAATGCTTTGGGAACTCCTTTAAATTTTCTTCAGGTCACTTCTTACCTTTGACCCTGAGTAGTGCTGACTTGTTTGATTCATGATTGTTCACAAGTGCTTTGATTATACAATCAAAGGGCAACAATTTGTTGCCATTTATTTAAAAGAATATTATTTGAGTTCTGAAGTCAATTTTTATTTTGATTTTTATATGAATTTATAATCAAAATTAAAACTGATATAACATTTTTCTGAATATTTGGGGAATTTTTAAGCAATGCTCCATAAAGTAAGTCATTAAATATTCTACAATCCAAAATCCTTCTACCCTTGGATTTAGTCCATCTGTCCCTCAAATGTCTTAATAGTTTCAAGGATGAAGGTTCTATGACTGAAGACTTAGAACTCTCCTAGACGTGAAAAATCTGTGAATTATTATTAAGGAAGATTATTCTCACTTAGGTGTTGACAAACTCATGCAGGAATATTGAAGAGACAAATATTTTATGAGAGATAAAAGAGGGAGGTCTGCTCTTCCTGGGGGTACTAACTATGTAGAAATCTGCATGCTCAAGCAAGTCAATGTTTTATAGAATAAAGTCAGTTATATTACAGAATAATGCCAGTTATATCAATGAAAGCTCACATAATTTAAGAAACTTTTTGCCTCATTATAGCTACTGTATTCTCTTACTGAGGATTTGGCATCCAAATAGTTATCTCAAACTT
Source organism: Sminthopsis crassicaudata (assembly GCF_048593235.1). Classification (NCBI taxonomy): domain Eukaryota; kingdom Metazoa; phylum Chordata; class Mammalia; order Dasyuromorphia; family Dasyuridae; genus Sminthopsis; species Sminthopsis crassicaudata. Next base: position 97,247,076 of record NC_133618.1, read on the forward strand.
CTTGCAAAACAATGACCTTATCAAGTAAAGCATATTTCTGCACCCCCTTCCCTAATAAATTGTTTTTTAAATCACCTTTTGCATAACAATTGTAAAATCCTATATAGTTGTTAAGGGATTCAATTTCCTAGGCTTAATTTTGATTTATAACTATTGAAATTAAATCTGTCATTTTTATTGCTTAAAAGTGTGGCTTTGATTCTATATATGTAGTACAAAGGCTATTTGCCAATATATTATGTCAGTAACATTTCAGTTTGTGTAAAGAAAAGCAAGAGAGATTGCAAAATCCTTGCTATGAACTCCAGATAGGAGTTCTAACTTTCTTATTAGTTGGGTAGTCTTAGACAAGTTACATAAGCTCTATGAGACTCATCATACAGGAATATAATATATATTCTACTTAATTTATTGTAAGGATCAAATAAGGTAAATAGTAATAAGGTAAATAAGCAAGTAAAAGAAAATACAATGCATAGGATTTTTTTTTTTTTAGTTTGGACCTGTGATTTCATTGGTATAAGAAACTCATAGTTGAAGAAACTTAATTTGTGAATTCAGCTGTATACTTCTTCTGTAATGTATACAATTTCTACAATATTATACAATTTCTTGGGACACTGAGAAGCTGATTCTCAACCCTCACTCCAGGGTCACTCCAACCAATATGTGCCAAACTTGTGACTTGACTCAAGGTTTTCCTGACTCCAGGATTTACTCATTCTTTTTTTTTTTTTTTTTTTTTTTTTTTTTCTGAGGCTGGGGTTAAGTGACTTGCCCAGGGTCACACAGGGAAGTGTTAAGTGTCTGAGATCAGATTTGAACTCAGATCTTCCTGACTTCAGGACTGGTGCTCCACCTAGCTGCCCCCTCATTCTCTTTTCTATGAGCCAGTGCTTCTCCCTTTATTGATATAAGGTATTGTCATTCATTAATAATGTTATTCAAAATTTTATAAGGTAAAAATGGGCATGGAAATTAAAAATGCTACATATCCAGACTACTAATAATATCCAAACTTTCTTATTACAAATGAAGGAAAAGGCATAGAAAAGTTAATTTATTGATATAACTATGTGTATACACACATATACATCTTCATCTGTCTATTTATGTATCTCTGTCTATCATCTATCTATCACTCTATCAATCCTGATATACTGAAGTTCCAAGAGCAATATAGCAGTGTTAAAGGCAAAAACAAAATGGGAGGTTGAATTTATCTACTAGGAATATAATATTTAATCAGTAATTTATCCTTTTTACTGGATGCAGATGATTCTGGAGGAGAGAAAGGCAAGTGACTTTGTACAATCCTGACTCAGTTAAATCCAATTCATTCACAAATCATGATATCCCCTTCTCTAGAACAAAGCATAAACAATAATCAATAATCAACAATCCGTCGGTAGTAGTAACTGCCCCATTGGGATCTAGTTCCATTTGGACAGCACAATTTGCTCCTCCCTCCCTCCTTCCCTTCCTTTCTTCCTTCCTTTCTCCCTCTCTTCCTTCCTTCCTTCCTTCTTTCCTTTTCTTTGGGGCTAGTCAACTCAGACTGTAAATTGCAAAGCAGGTGTTGATCTGTATTAGCAAGGTTAACTTTGTTACTGGATGGTCACTAGACCCATGAAATTAGGGGGAAAAGCATCATTTCCCATTAGAGTGAATACTTTCAACTCATACATTATTTACCACATGATAATTTAGAAGCTGATTAGAAATTATGACACTATGGAAAAGGACACCAGTTATTGAGTCACAGGATCTGGTTTTGAATCCAAATTTTGATACTTAACTACAACTTAGTCTTTTGAAAAAGCACTTTTCTTGGTATCTCCCCTTCTTCATTTGTGAAATCAAGAGCTTAAACTAGATGGTCTTGGAGGTCCCTTCCAATTTTTTGATGTACGATTGTACTTCTTTTATGACTCCCAGAAGTGCTGGTGCAGTGTTGGGCCCAGAGTAGAATCAATAAATGCTTTCTGACTTGACCTGAGTTCTTGTTTATACCCTAAAGCTTAATAAAATGGAAATCTATAATATCTACTCTATGGGCTAGGGGTTCCATTTATAGTTTGTTCAAATCTATTGACTCCTGAAGATAATATTTTTAAATAGATAAAATAAATTATGTAGGACTACAAAAAATCAATTATGTTGAAATAATTATTCAAATATTATTTTTAAAGCCAAATTCATAGACCTCGGTTAAGAATTAGTGGGACATTCTAATAATAAAATTGTGAAGGGATAACATCAGAAAAAGTTAGTTAACCAGACTAAGCAAAATATACCAGAAATCATAGCAGATGACTTAAATAATCAAATTCTTTACTTCCAACACTATAGAGACATACAATGGTTCCTCCTAACATTCATAAAAGAAATGTTTAGAAATCCACCCATACCCATAAAATAGGTAGAGAGCTCCTTATGTGCATTGAGGCCAATTTAGATTTCAGTTTTCAGGTTAGAAAATCAGACTGAGGGGGAAAAAAAAAAGTTTTATCTTATTTGCCTTCCTGTTTTTTGTTTTTCATCTAAAATCTATAAACTGTATAATAATATAATTATATAGTGTGTTCATTTCTTATATAAGTTAACTTCTATCTGGAGAACTCACTAAGGTATAAGAATTTTAAAAAAGAATTAGGGTCAGCATGTTTCCTTCTTTATTTGGACAGTCCCCTTATGGCAGCACATAATATCAAGAATTCATATTTGCTTACTGTCTGTTCTATAATTGCTCCCCAATGTTAAAAGCAAATACATGCAAATGTTTTCCAGATCCCTGTGTTATCTTTGACTGGTTGTCCCTGTTGAAATGGCTTTCTTTGTTTCTACCAGTTTTTTCCTGTAAGGAAGCATGAAAAACAGCTAAATCTCAAAGGGAGCGAGGGGGGAGGCAACAACGTGGAGGGTGACATTTTCAAATGCTTTCCTAAAGCCTGCTATTAAGGTGAAGATTGTTTATTTCATTTAATTGTAAATAAGGTGGATTTTCTTGCAAAGCAAGGCAGTGATCACAGCTAAATCTTTGCCAAGGACAAATAATTTTAAGAAGGTCTGTCACTGAGTACAGACTACAGTGCAGAAGAAAAATCATAGTTCTTTGAAAAAATGAGCAGAAATAAAATTCACTTGTCAAGAAACCCTGGAAATGTTTAATAGAGGCAGGTAACTATTTTCTGCCGGCTGCAGTGATGCAGAAATATGGAGTGACTTAAAGGCCATGCACCTCTCTGAATAACCAGATGGGGACTGACTGAAAGGAACATCTTATTTGAAAAGTTTCATTTTAGGAAGATAGAAACAGATGAATCAATATCATATTCAAAGAGCTTATTTATATGTTATATAATTGTAGCTCCCATTTTGCTTATTTTACAAAGTATTCTCCCAATGACAGCAATAATTATTCCCATTTTTCAGATAGGAAAACAGACCAAGAGAGTTTAAGTGATTTACCTATAAAGTGACTTTCCAGCCATTTCTTCAATATTCTGCTTAAACTCTTGCCATCATCTTCTTGTCTTTGCGACTACAACCTTGGACATCATCCATGGGAAGCTAACTCTGATAAGTGAAGTTTTATTTTTATTTTGTTTAGAAAAAGACCTTTATGATACTCCTAGGTCGTTTCCACATTCTAATATTATATATAAGTATTTCTCCCATTTTCCAGCTCCCCTTGATATGTTGTCATTCACCATTATAATCTAAGCTCCTTGGGGATGCAAATTGTCACATTTGCTTGGATTTGCATTCTTTGCACCTAGCATAATGGCTCAGAAAAAATAAATATTTAATCCATACATGCATGTGCGATTATATACATGCATGTATTATGTATCATTACAATTACTAAACATCAAATCTGAGAAATTAACATCTCTAACATTCACCATATTTTTTTACTATTTGTTGTTGTTCAGAAGGTTCATTTATGTGTTACTCTTCATGACCCCATTTAAAGTTTTTTGGGCAAAGATACTAGAGTGGTTTGCCATTCCTTTTCTAGCTCATTTTACACACACACACACACACACACATACACACACACACACACACACACACATATTATTTATATATATATATATATAATGATGAAACTGAGACAGAGATAAGTCACTTGTCCAGCTTCACATAGCTAATAAGTGTCTGAGAGCAGATTTGAATTCAGGAAGTCTTCCTGAATCCAGGCCCAGCAATCTATCCACTGGGTTACCTGGCTACCCTTTTACTATTTCTCCTCACTACATTCAAAAATACAAATATTTGCAGATAAATAAGGGAATTAATGACGGGGATAAATGTCTAGAGGAGTCAACATATTTTGAAAAGAGACACAGAAATGCAAATAACTCAGAAAGCTGTAACCAGTTTTAAGTAACTTACACAGAACAGTGAACTCCCTAGAAGTTACTTGTGTGAGATTGGAGCTTTAGAACTTTGCTTTACTGATCTCTTTCTATTAGGGATGACTTCAGCTCTCTGCACTTCAGTTTTGTGATTAGAAACATAAGCAAAAAGGAAAGAAGAATAATATAGATCTATGAAGAATGAAATTCTAAGAGACAGAATTTCTGGATAATTAATAATCAATTTACAAATTAGGTTAACTGTCAATCAACAAATTGATGGTCAATGATTTCTCTTGTAACCAAAGATGCCAAGGGAGATCCTGAAATACTTAAATCTCTTCTGAGAGAGATCTTCCATGACAAGGGAAAATCAACACTGATTAGTGAACATTTAATGAAGAGGTAAGCTAAAATTCTTCTTGCTGAGACCTTGGCTTGATTGTGAGAATCAGTAGCATAAAGGAAAGCATTCCAGGAAAAGCTTGCCCAAACTGGATTCTGTTTATGCTCAAAATAGAAATAAGGTTTCCCAGTTGGTGGGGTCCCGGAGAACTAATGAGCATTGAAGCCTAGGAGAATCTTGTCAATTAGCTATGACCTTCAGAGTCTGACTGATCTTTTCAAGAATTGGGCTTTAACAAAAATAAAAGAAAAAGAATGGATCACAAATTAATAATTTCGTATTAATTTGATATAATAGTAATTTCTCAGACCATTTCTAATGTTCTTTCTTATTCTATTGTTTTATGACAATGAATTTAATGACTTCTAAAAAGAGAGCAGAAAAATGAATTACTGTATCAGAAGATTCTGTTTATTATTCATTATTTCAAATTATTATAGCTATCCTATTGGCTTTGAATCATCCTCAGCGACTGCTATTTGTGACATATAAAAAATCCCATATTAAATCCTTTTTAAAAAGTAAATAAAAATCCACTAGAGAAACAAAGAAGTTTGATACAAATTATTTTATTTGCAGGAAAACACAGAGCTCTATTTACCTTTTAAAAAAAAAAGAAAGAAAAAAAAAAGAAATTGTACCAGAAAGGTTTGCCCTGATAATTCTCATAGATTTCATGATTTCATTTTTCTTCTTTTCAGTTGGAGAATAAATTGAGATTTTGGTTATGTTTTGTTTTGTTAGAGATTTATTTCTTATTTTCTCAAATATTTTCTGCAGGTAAAAAATTAAAAAACAACTGATAAAACAGAACTTATCACAAAGATAAATACTACCTAACAAGATGTTAAAATTGTGAATATCCTATTATTGATAGCTAATTTCCCTACATTAAACAAAAAGTTTAAAAAAATCAACATTGCCTTACATTATGTATTACCTTTTAAATCAGTCAATATAGATATTCATGAAAAGAAGGAGGATTAGCTATGTCATGTTAACAAATCATTCAACCCTTATAATTCCCAGTTTATTCATCTGTAAAATGAGGAGGTCAGAGTAGATTAGGGCTTTTTCCCTTTTTGTCTGTCATGGTTTCCTTTGGTAATCCTCTTCTAAAAATAATAAGTAAAAATGTACAAAATAAAATGATTATGATTACAAATGAATCAATGATATTGAAATATAATTATGAAAATACTTTTTAAAAATCTACAAATCCCAGAGTAGCAACCACTGAGCTAATTGAATCTAACAAATTCAATTTAATAAACATTTTTCTTTCTCTTAATTCTTAGTTTCACTCAGTTTTTAATCCTGAATTTTTCTATCTCTAAGCTTCTAAAATTCCAAAATAGAGTCATAAAACATAAAATGAATATGCCACAAATAGAATTACTGTTCCTTTCCAAGAAAAGTTATCAATCATGAGTCATTGTTAATCATTAGCCTCAGCAGTATCTGAGATTATAGCAAAGCCATAATGACATGGTCTTGATGGAACAGCAAATTATTTCTAAAATCAAAAACAAAATCTTTATTAATATACTAATCTATCATTTTCTTTCCAGTTCTGAGATATCATTTTCTTTCTAGTTTGAAGATAGTTGTCTCATCTGTTTAAGGATTATTCTTGTCTATAGTTTTCTTACATTGTTACCTCAAAAGTCTTTTCAAGGTAGAATATATTAGAGATTCTATATTGAATTTTCATATGCATGAACACATACACGTATATAAACACACACATACATATATGATCTGAAAAATCAGTGGAATATAATGGTGAAGAGCCTTCAGTCTGGAGTCAGAATATCTTGGTTCAAGTATCCCCAAAATAGTAACTCTCTATTGTTTCTGAGGTCAAACAAAAATTCCCGGTTTGGCTTCTAAAGCCTTTCCTTTATATGCCTGTCCCTTCTTATTTTTCCAACCTTCTGACACTTTACTCACCTCCATATTATACCTTGATCTAGCTACAATGCCCTACAATGCCCCATTTGCTGTTCCTCATATAATTGCACTCCATCTCCTGACTTTCTGCTTTTTATGCCTAGAAGTCTCTCCCTTTGCATCTTTGCCTCATCACTCATCTGACTGCCTTCAAGTCTCACCTAGGATCATATCTTCTTTCCAGTTCCCCCTTACTGCTTGTACTTCATCACTGAAATTACTTCCAATTTACTTTGCATATACCTTATTTATACATAGCTGTTTGTATGTTCCTCTCCCTTTTCCACCCATTAAATTATGAGTTCCTTGGGGTCAGGGGCTCTTTTTGCCTTGCTTTGTTTCATCAATGCTTATTACAATTTCTGGGACATAATAAAAGCTTAATAAACACTTCTTGACTTGATTTCTACCTGTGAGATTTCAGACAAGATACTAAACACTTTTTGGTCTCAGTGTCTTCATTTTTATCATAAAAGATGGAGTTGGATTGTATAGCCTCTAAATTTTGATCTACTACAATTGTACCTAGCTCTACTTGAGGGAAATACTTTATTACACTCTCCTGGGAGGAAAAAAAAAAAGGCATCTGAGTGATTTTTAGGATAATTCTAGCAAAACAAAATACAATCGACCAACCAGAGAATTAAAAGTACTTAGTTAGCTGACAATTTCTAAATGTTGCCACAATTATTTATGTGATTCAGCCAATGAAACCCACTTAATTAGATTTTTTTCTTCAAACCTATAACTTTTTTTTTCATACTAAAGTGTTTTTGAGTAGTGAAAAGATTAACATGACTCACTAATAAATAACTAATTTGGGTCCCAGGGAAAATAGTACACTCTTACACAGTTGAAAATTATAAAGCATTTTAAGATTTGTAAAAAAATTTTAAATACATCATCTTATTTAATGCCCACAACTACCCGAAAGATGAGGACACTGGAATGACTTGTTACACAGGAAATATTTATCTTGGATAAGACTCAAACATAGATCTTCAGAATTTCAAGGCTAGCATTCTATTCATTACACATTAGGATGTAATTGAGAACCACTTTAATGTAAAACAAAATCTAATCTTTTGACCTAAGATATACTTTTAAGAACCATCGACAGCTAGGTGGCAGAGTGGATATAGTACTTGACTTGAAATCAAGATCAGAGTTCAAAACCTGTCTCAGACATTTACCAAGGTCCTGTGCAAATAACTTAATCTTTGTCAATCTCAACTTCCTCATAAATAAAAGAAGGAGAAAAATAGGACTTATTGCCCAAGGTTGTTGTAAAGATCAAATGAAATAACACATATAGAACACTTTGCAAATCGTAGCGTTAAAACTGTTACTATTATTATTATTATTGTTGGTTTTTTGGATTGTCCTAAACAATTAGATTGTCTCATCTAGGAGAAATATATTTAATTAATTTGTTGGCTTTCATCCTTTTATGACTCATTCACCATGCCCAAAATATTTATGAGTAAACACAATGAAAACTAAATGTGGCAGATTGGCTAAAGAAGGGTCTGCAATCCAAAAAAAAAATTGCTTCCAAAGCAATGAGTTCCATGATGCATGAGGTCTATGGTATTATATTTGTTTCTTTGCTTGTTTCTCTTCAAAAAGCTGTTGCTGCTGCTAGGTGGCCCAGTGAATAGAACACTGGTCCTAGAGTCAAGAGGTCATGAGTTCAAATCCAGCTATATATTATTAGATAGGAACCCCAAGTAAATTACTTAATCCTGATTGTCACTCCCCTCAAAAAAATCCCTTGTTGATTTCCCAGCCTCCTTTGAACTCACTATTACTGATAAGATTTGACACATTTTAGTGTTTTAAATTCCCTTGTCTCTCCATGGAAAGGAGAGAAATAGAATCCATCAATTGTTCTCATGGATCAGAAGCAGTTATATTTTATAATCATTCTGTATATGGTTTTCCTGGTTATAATTTCTCTGTAAGTCGGTTAATAATTATGGAATTAAGTACCTCCTATATACCACACACTGTGCTAAATAAAGAAAAAGACAAAATATAACCCCTTCCTTCTCAGAAGTCACATTCCAGTGGAAGAGGTAATAATTATATATAAATAAGTTTTATACAGTATAAATTGGAAGTAATCAGTTGAAGAAAGGCACTAGAATGAAAAAACATTGGGTAAGACTTCCAGTGTAAGGTGGATTTAAACTAGGATTTGGAAAAAGATAGGGCAGTCAGGAGGCAGAGATGAGAACAAACCATTTAGGTATAGGAGACAGCCAATTAAAATGTCCAGACTCAAGAGACAGACTGTCTTGCTTGAGAAAGAACAAGGAGCTATCACTGAATCAAAGAATATGTTGGTCCACTAGCTGACATAATGCACAGTGGAACTCAAGTTCAAATCAAATCTCAGAAACTAGCTGGGTGACTATCTGAATAAGTCATTTAATATCTAATTCAGTTTCCTCATTGAATGAAGTTAATAACAGCATCTAAGTTGGATTGTGAGATCAAATAAGACAATAATTGTAAAGTACTTAAAATATATTAAAAAAAAAAAAAAAAAAAGGAAAACTTGGGGGGAGGAGCAGAGTTGCTAAAAAAAAAAAAAAATCTGGGAAGCTGAGGAGATCAAAGAAAAGTCAAGCAAAGGTATAAGTGTCAAACATACTCTCCAGCCTGAGATACCCTGAAGCCTATCTCTATATTGAGAATCTGAAGGATTTTCTATATTAATGAATAGATTAATCTATAATTGTAAGGATGTTTTTTATTTGGGTCAAGTTTATTCCCAATTCATAGATAGAGCTTTTTCGTTACTCTACTCCAAATTCTCAGCTTGTCCAGAATCCTAGCTGTGAGATTCTCAGAGAGAACAAAATGTCCCATCCAAAAGTTTTGTAGAAAATGAATATTGATTTTAGAAGAAATTTGCTCCCAACAACAAAAGTACCAGTCATGTTCTTTTTTAATTAGAAAATATTATTAAGGATTTGATTTGATTCTAGGTTAATATCCCAGTGTTTTGCTAAATTTCTGAGGTAGTGTCACTGGTTTGAAATACAAAAAAAAAAAAAAAAATGGGATAACAAATTTGAAAGACTTAAATAACCACATAGTGGGAATTGATATTGATACTGCTCCAGTGTTGTTCTAAATGCCCAAAGGCCTCAGTAAATTCTGATAACCTTGAATATGTCATTTTTATTTTTATTTTTTTAGCAACACCTGTTGTTGAAAGGGTGTGTAATAAGAAACAGCTTCCATCTTTCATTCCATCTGTTGTTCATTGCCAATTCAGAAGAGTCAAAGGGGACATCTCAACTTTCCCAAAGCAACATGGGAGATTTTTCCTTGAAAGAGGGAGTTTAGGCTTTCTCAGGCTAAAAAGGATATCAAAAAGGGCCATGCTTTAAAACTCATATGTAGGGCTATCAAGTGCTTTCCATGATTAAAGGTTCTATTTCTCATATCAATGACCAAGAAGTTTTTGTTTCACTTCCATGGCGTTTCTTTAAAGAGGAGAAAGTATTTACCTACATCTTTGGCTCCTCTTTGATTTCTTCAGCTTTCTAGCTTCCTGCCCCCCTTCAGCCTTCTGAAGAGAAAGGATTTCTGTTGAACATTTAAGCTGTTAAATGGTGGCAAACTAAATGATGGCCACCCTGTGAATTTTTGTGGCAGGAGAAAAGACTTTCAGGTGCATTTGACTTTTGAGTCAGAATTAGTAGGTCCCTATCACATTTAGAAGATTTCTTCTTGGAGATTTGTTGCTGGATGACTTCCAATACAGATAAAAGTAATTTTGGAAGAAAGATGCAGTGTTGACTGTTGCCTATAGGAGCCCAGGAGATGCTTGGTTCTAGAATTTTCAGGAGATAACAATGACAATTTTTATCTGAAAATAAATTGGGTTATTTTGGATTTTTAACTTTCTTTTAATGAAAATTCAATCCAATAGGGTTTTTTATTTCAAGAACTATAACTGAAATGTAATTCTTCTGAAGCCTCCTATAGCCTGCCAAGATACTGGGTTATTTTATCCATACTGATCAACACAGAAGTATGTCATTCTTCAAGGCTCTGTCAGTATTCTTCATTTAGAATAATGTGATTGGTCCCCAAAGAGACAATGGCAATGAACTCTGAATCTGTGTAGAGCAAAGGCCAACATCTACTTTGAAGCAATATTCTTTGCCTCAGTTTTATAGGGTCCAAGCATCAGAGCTATCAGGGACTTCAGAGGCAATATAAACCGTATCTCCTCCCCTAGCAATTTACATATGAGAAAACTGAGGTCCAAAGAGGTTAGATTATTTCCTAGGACAGTACATAAAAAAGCAGAAATTGAATCCATGTCTTTTCTTTCATTAAAAATTCAAATACCATAGTCAAGAAATCGTTCTTCCATGTGTTTTTATTTACAACAATATCACAGCGTGAAAACTAAGAGTACATCTTGAACACACCAGCATACCCAAACAAGAAAGTTTGAATCACCCAGATATCTGGATGATAAGAGGTTAGCTGAACAATGCTGCATCATGTAATAAGGACCACTGAAATCTGGATGGCAGGTAAAAGTGTCTATAATTGGGCCTATTATTTATAACTCTACTAGGTCAGTATAGAAGAACTTTCAAAGAAATGAAAATGAATATTACTATGGAGAGTAATTAATCTCTCTATCCCATGCCAGGGGACAACTTCTTGAATAGACACAGGTATTCTCAATTACTGCAAAAAAATAAAATAAAAAAACAAGCTAGCTGCAGAACATAAGAAACTTAGATATGCTCATTTTGCTCATATAATACATTAACTCAAGGCTACTACTGAGAACATTTCAGTTCCTGCTGTTATAAATATACATTTGTTCCCCATTCATCAGAATAAGTAGAGTACTCGTATACCACACATTCGCTGCATTTTTAAAGCAATACAGACATTGCTTTTCCCTTGTTTTTTTTTTATTTTTAATTTGGTGAGGTTTTAGAGATGAGTCCAAATGCTATCACCATTTTCCCTAATCACAACTTTCCCAGTGAGTAAGGCCTGGGACTAAAAACTCATATTAAAGAGAAATTAAATGAGCTTTTGTTTGACATTTGGACATGAGTGAATATCTTAGGGCCTACTCATTCAATAGTACTGATATCTCTTTAGATTTTACATTTTCTATACTGGGTTACTCATACTTATGAAATGAAGTATTCATTTGAATGAATTTCAAATACTATATATTTTTCAAAAATCATGTTTTCAAATATTCCACATGTCAAATGTAGACATCAGATTATATTACACCTTATGAATTATAGTTTATAAAGTAATTGCTGGATATTACTATATCTGAAGCAATTGTTTGAGACCAGATACAGTAAATCTTTAGTGAACCCACAATAAAACAAACACATGAAAGAAGAAAAAGAGGGAGGAAAAGAGGCAGGCAGGCAGGTAGGAAGGAAGGAAGGAAGGAGTGAAGGAAGAAAGATGCAATCTCCAAGCAAGATCACTTCAGATCAATACTTATTCCTTGTACTTTCTAACTACAATCCTAAATAATGAGAAGCCTAATATATCCAATATTCTTTTACTTATATTCAGATTCATCTAATATTACACAAAGAGAGTTGTGGAGAAAAGAAAGTCTGCTACAATTATTTTTAATTATTGAAGTTCCAAAGAAGAAAAGTTTGGCTAGATGTCAGTAAAAAGTTGCTAACAATAAGCATTACCCCAAAGTGACACTACAACAACTTCATAAGGTAGGAATTATTATTCCTATTTATTTTTTTCCTTCCCACCACCATATAAGGAAACTGAATAGTACTAATATGGGCTGAGACATATATAGACCCTATATGAAAAGCCATTTTACTTAGTTTGTATATTTTATTCTCCTTTATTACTACAGAAATTTTATCAAATGTTTACTATAATGCTGTTTTAGACAGAATTCAAAACTAGTTCTCTCCTGGATCTAAGACTAATATGCCTTCTGCCCAGAAATAATTTTAAAATTTAAGTTCATTTATGCTATTTCATGTTTTCTCATATACAACTTTATTTGATTCTTAAAACAACCTCAAAAGTGTGATTTACTATTGTCCCAAATTATAATCTAATATTAAATTATCATGGAGTTTTAACATTGCATAATGGAGGATAGCCAACAAAAATGTATAGCATCCAGAATTAGAATGTCTTGCTCAAGAAGTAGCAAGAAAACCAATGTTACATGATATCAGACCACCTTGAGGAACATAAGATATAAAAATTTGGAAAGGCAGGAGCACAGATTATGTAAGTCATTGTACTATAATTTATTGCAAAATCACCCAATGGTTTGACTTTACAATACAATGAATGGTAAAGACACACAAGTCTTGGAACTTTACAAATTCATTGAGTTTGAGAAAAGTTACAAGCAAGATGATTCTCAAATTTTAAATATTCCATCCCTAAAATGGAGTACTTTGAAGGCAGGAACTTTTTGTGGCTGGCTCTTAACTGCACAAAACACCAATTAAAATAGTCTGTCCAGTTCAGTAGATAAACCCTGGGGAGTTGCCAGAATACAGAAAGAGAAAATAATTTGCTCAGGAGCAGAGAACTATAATATTCTGACATGGGATTTGAATCGAGATCTTTAAGACTCCAAAATTATTATTCTCTCTTCCATCTATCTATCTATCTACATCATAAAAGCATCAATGGGGACTATATTGAGTTGAACTTTATGTTCCTTTCCTTTGCCCTAAGTCATGTTAATCAAATTTAGTGAAGTGGAAACAAATAAATAAAGAAATAAATGAATGAATGAACAGATAGATAGATACACCAACCAGTCAAAATAACAAACATGACAAATTTGCTTTTGCAAATAAATCCAGCATAATAGTAAGCAGTGAAAATAGTAGTGTTTTATTTTCCTTTTCTAAAATACATCACTATTATTTCAGTTGAATAGTTTCTGCATCTATTAGAGGGAGCCATGGATTGGGGAGTTTATCCCTCAATCTACTATAAACTTAATGGACAACCTTAAATGCATCATGTAATTTCTCTGTGCTCAATTTTTCTATCTGCAAAATAAGACAAAAATACTTACCTGCACCCAACTAATGGAGCAGCATTAGGAAATATTAAATTGCTTAAATGAATAAAAATTTTCAAGATCCTTTGCCCTTATTGGAATAGTTGAAAAAGAAAAATCAAGGTTTTGTTGATAGCATCATCATTATCCAAATGGAAAGTAATTTCTGTAACTACCATGCTTGAAATATACACTATTATTCTGGTTAATTCCTGCATAAGTATTTCAAGAACAAGAGAATAAGCCAGTATTATTAACAATGGAGAAGAATAAACAAGGTACATAGTTCTTTCCCTGATTAGCAGCATATTAGTAAAAGATTCAGAACAAAATTAAATTGAGATTTCTCCTCAGACAGGAGAGGCATTTGATAAAGAACAGTCTGAAAAGACATCTGTCTTACATACTGCTGCACGTTAACATTTCCAGTCACTAAATTAACTTTAGTCAAGGTGAACTAAGTGCATTCTATTGTCCCAGAAGGGTCTCTTGGTTATACAATTTGTACTTGAATCCTTCTGGAGATTGCAAAAGGCCAAATGAAATCTTTCACATTTGGCTAGGGAGAGGAAAGCAGAAAGCAATAATTTGGACCCTAGTGAAATATATTAGTGGATGTATGTTTAAAAAAAAAAAAACAAAAATAAAAAAAACTCTGTCCAGAAGGCAGCCCTCTCTCCTCTCTGGTATTCAGAAGCCTAGCTAATGCATATTTAACATGAGGGGTCATTTGTCATTTCTCTGACAAACCTCTCACTTTGGAAGGGAGAATCATCTTTTTCACTCAATCACTAGCCAAGGTAAACAACAAATTGTAGCAAGAGATAAAGATAGATGAATGTTAATTGGTTCTTTTAAAACAGGGAGAGATACTTTAGGGAAAAGATGTATAAGTATTTTAGCCTGAAAAAGTGGAGAAACTGCGCATTGACATATTCTTTTCCTTATGGCAAATACATCTGACATATGATAAACTGATACCAAATGCAAACTGTAATATACAGTCTGGGACAAAGTCTCTAGAAAGTAAGTTAGGAAGGTAATCAGGTATATTCTGATCCCAGGTCTGCTAGTCACTCACTGTATGGCCTTGGGCAAATCCCTTATTCATGCTCAGTCTCAGTTTATCCTATACCAAAAGGGGATATTAAAACCATGAAGAACCATAGAGATGATTTATATGAAAGTTCTTTGAAAGAATTGAACTTGCCATATAAATATGAAATATTGTTTTTGTCTAGGTGGCTTGTAATATCTCTAGGCAAATCTAGGACATAGATCCACAAGGACGAAAATAAATGTTAAATGATGACATGTTTCATTCTCTGGTTTGAAAATGGTCAAAGGGAACAACATCCTTGCTTCAGTGACTTGTCTCATTTTACCCATTTACATGATTATATTACATTACGTGATGTCCAGGCAGGACAGAATACTCAAGAAACAGAAGAAAGGAAATGAGCGTTTTGTTTTGTTTTTTTTTTTTTCTTTTTAGTTTTGAGGTAATGGGAAAAAAGAAATTCATATATATTTCTGAACATATCTATATATGTGTATGCACCTACATACTTTACTATACATGTAATTCTTAAAATTCTCAAAATTCCGTGTATATGGGAACACTTTATATGTTTAAAAACGTAATTTATATCTTTTCCAAAAGAAAAAAATGGATTAAATGTTTTATATATTTTTCACTAAAATATAAATTTAGACTATGTACCTAAATCCATATCATCCTGTAAAAATCCAATATGAAATACCCATGATAATTGAGAACTTATTTAAACACAATTGAAAGATGAAAGGAATAGTCTAACTATTTGTTTTCTTCTCAAAAACAAAGTATTAATATTTACGAAAATGTCTAAAATGATCTTTACACTGACTTCTTGTTGCAACACTATAAGGAATGCATTCATAGGATTGAAAGATCATGGAGAAAGAATTCCCTGGAATGATCCTCTGGTCTAACCTCATAATTTACAGATCATAAGGTGACAGGGTCCTAATTGGAGAAAAAAATAGATGTCATCTCACAGAACTCCCTCATTTTCCAAGTGAAAATACTCAGACACATATAATTTACTTGATTTGCTCTAGGTTATGTGGCTGTGGAGACAACAGAATAATGAGGAAATCTCCTTTGTGGCAGCTTTTGTCTTATATTTGCTATCTCCTTTTCTCCAAATCTTTTAACTTTTTTCTTCTATGCCATGACCTTAATCCTCTTCAATTTATATTCTTCCTCTAACAAGGACCCTAGACCTAGCTATCATCCTTCTGTGATGTTCTGACCAAGATGAAATATAATAAGACAATCCCAACCCCCTAAATTCTAGAATCTGTGCTGCTCTTCATGCAGTCTCAGACTGAATTATCCTTTTCCCCTTTTTGGAGATAGGAAAGGCTACCATAACATAGCCTTTATTCATATTGAACTATTTAATATGTCCACTAAAATCCAGGATTTTTTTCCCCAGAGGTCGATGTTCTGCCATACTTTGCCCAAACTTGCAAAATTAATCTTTAGAATACATGCGAAATATGTTGCATATTAATATTTCATTTTAAATATTGAGTAAAATCTAACCTTTCTCTTCTTTCATCCCCATGACCACATTTTTGAAGTATTGCAATAGTCTGTTGGAAGGTCTATCACCCTGCTTCAAGTTTTTTCTTCACTCTAATCTATTCTCCATTCAATTACACTTGCCACCTTGATTTTCCTAAAGTATAGGTGCAGTCATGTCACCTCATTATCTAATAAAATCCAGGGACTCTTATCACTTCCAAGATCAAATAGAAAATCCCCTGTTTGGCATTCAAATCTATTTATAATACAGTCCCCTGTCCCCTAGTTTTCTATTCTTCTTAGGCCTTATTCCCTACTACTTACTTTTTGATTAAGGGACATTGACCTCTTTTCTATCATTTTCTCTGATTGTCCCAAATATTGGAAATGTTCTCCTTCCTCACCAAGGCTTTCCTAACTTCTTTCTACTGTAAGCCTTTTAAAATTCCTTTTATTTTTGATACCTTTCCTCCATGGATCATCTCAAACTTATCATATTTATATCTTGTTTGTACAAAATGTCTGCAAATTCTTTCCATAGTTAAACTATGAACACCTTGTGAAGAGGAACCGTATTTCCTTTCTTTGAATTCCCAGTATCTTACACAGTAGCTAGCACATAAGAGGTGCTTTAAATAAATGTTTATTATCTGACCAATGTGGCAAATGTAATTAAGCTTTCTGTACTTATTATGTGATATGAAGAGCAAATATATTAAGGCATTCTGGCCTCGGTTCTACAATTTGTCTCCATTAAAATGACTTCAGTGAAAGGATAGAATTTTGACTGGACCTTAAAAGATGAATAGAATTTAAATAGGGAAATAAGAGTGGGACTGGTTTTCTGTGTGGAAAGAGCAGGAAGAACATCATTAACAAAGAATTTCTGAATTTTTAGAGACTTTCATCTTTAATAAAAATTCCACCCCTCACTGAAGTCTTTTCAAAACCAACTGATTTCTCCTTCTTCTCAATTCTATAGCACTTATTATCTGAAGAATTCATTTGGCTTTTATCACACACTGACTGCCTCGTATTTTAGTTATCTTTTCATGTCTATATGTCTTATCTCTCCAACAATACTGAAAGATCTTTGGAACTGTGCCTCATGCTTTAACAGTGGCCCCTGCTCCTACCACAGTGCCCTGCATATGCGTGTCTTTCGCATAGGTGTTGATTAAAGTACAAATGCATTTGATGTATTTCTAGTGATTTCAAAAACTACAGTGTGACCTTTGGGGACTCTACTAGAAACCACAGAAAATCATAGAATCACAGAATTTTAGGACTGAACAGAACCTTAGAAGTCGTATTCCATTCTGCTATCTGAACAATTTTCCAATACAACATACCAAGCAAATAGTTACCCAGCTTTTTCTTGGAAGGTCTCCAGTAGAGAAAAGCCTATCTTGGGGCAAGATTCTGTTGGATACAACAACAATAAGAACAACTAGTATTTTTTAGTATTTTAAATTTGGTATTTTAAAATACCAAGTGCTTTCCAGTTTGACTCTTTCAAAAATCCTGTGAAGTAGATGCTATTATTTTCATTTCCCACATTAAAAAACTGAGGATAAGAAGTTATTTGCAAAGAGTCACATAACTAATTCCTTATAAAAGGTCCTTATTTCAGACCTTTTATACTTCAAGGAAAGTATTTTATTCTATATCTTGTCCTTTGATTCTCCATAATAATGAAAACTGAATTGAGCAGCTTTACCTTTTCTGCATAATTTATTGTTATTTTCTCAACCACCAGAGCATGGATTTTCTCCCTTCTTGGTCCCTGTAGAGCTTTAAAAAAAACCAAAAACCAAAACCCAAAAAACTCCTCTTTTTTTTTGGTTTTATGTGTGGCACACACCACCAAATTGAGGTCACTGTTAGAGCTTTCTTTCCTGATATTCTCACATCCACATACTAAACTTTTGAATTCATCCTGTCATCTTCCCCTACCACCATTTTCTATACAAATCTTTTTTTTTTTTAAAATCTAACTTAGTAGATTAATTCACCATATCTCTACAGTGATATCATTGACAGCTTGTCTTTGTTCCTTCCTCAGTTCTTCCTTATGGAATCATAGCAACAGTGCAATAAACTATACAATGATGCAATTCAACAAATATGTAGCCATTTATTTATAAAACAAATTGGAAATTCTGTAATGGGGATACAATGATTAAAGTACAAGAGTACTTTTTCTTAAGACTACCTCACTATGCTTTCTCATGCCTTAATCTAAGTTGTATTTCAAATCATTTCTCTTATATAAGTAAGAAATATTTTCTTCAAGCTAAGCTAAAACTCCATTTCTTACTCTTTTCTTTATCCATGAGCAAATCAAAAGTAAAACAAACATGTTTAATACCCTGAGAAGAGAGAGAGGAATTTTCTGTTTGATAACTAATTCTTATTCCATGTTCCACTGATCCAGAAAAAGAACAATTGTGTAAAGGTAGTCACTGAACCAGTGCCTGCTTACTTTCTTAAGCCTAAGGGGTACCTTTATGTGAAATGGGGTTTATGACTTTCAGGAGACTAGAGGAATAACATTCAGATAAGAGATGGATGCTCTTTACATTCACAGACCACAAAGCATGGTTTCCTTTTGATCCACTACATGGCCAAAAACACTCACATTCAAATATGAATTAGGATCTTCACTGAAAGAGACTATTTCCCTTTTATTAGGATTCTTCAGTTAAATGATGATAAAAAAAATTTAGTTAAAGGAAATACTGAAAGAAGAAAAGAAAAATTCCCAAGTGCTACTTAGCTTAGACTCCTTCCATCTCCCCTAATGCTAAAATCAAAACATCCAATTAGTTTAGCTGCCTGGCAGTTACTTATAGATATTACACAATGCCTACAGTTTGATCCAGCTGTTAGAGTGATAATACAAAATGTTCATTTTCAATATGGAAACTTGGGGACACATATTCCTTACTTTCAGTCTCTCGTGGTCATAAGAATATTTCAATATTCATTCCAATGGATTGTACATACATGGGGTTATATTTTACCCTGGGTGCATTTCTATAAAAAGTGCTCACATACCAATTAGAATTGTGTGGCCTTGCTGTGGCCTGAATTCTACCCAATTATAAGGACATTCATTTGATATACTAACTGGTCTTGAATCCCTACATTTACTCACTGTATGATTCTGGACTAGTTACTTACATCTCTGACCTTCAAGTCTCCAAGATGAGATTCCTATATCTATTTTGCTTATATCTTGGATATATTGAGTTCCACACTAGAATATAAGGTTTTTGAAGGCAAGAATCTTTTGCTTTTTTTTTTAATTCTCTGAGCTTAGTGCATTGCCTGATAGATAACAGACTCTTAAAATTCTAATTGATTGATCTAGAAAATACTAATAATCACTAATAAACAGTAGTAATCACTACTCTACATGGTTGTAATGAGTACTAAAGGGCAGGATATATGCAAAGTCCTTTGCAAACCTTAAAACATTATAAAGATTAGTTATTATTATCACTACCCCATCTGTTCCTAGAATCTGCCTTTCTACTAAATAAATGTTCCTTTTATTCTTATTGTCATCCTTCTTTGAGGTCATGAAGTTGCCCTGGAATATCAAAGAGCTTCTCTATGTGTAGTAGATCCTT
This sequence comes from Sminthopsis crassicaudata, assembly GCF_048593235.1. Classification (NCBI taxonomy): domain Eukaryota; kingdom Metazoa; phylum Chordata; class Mammalia; order Dasyuromorphia; family Dasyuridae; genus Sminthopsis; species Sminthopsis crassicaudata. Next base: position 97,267,099 of record NC_133618.1, read on the forward strand.
AGTTAATACCTTTTAAATGAAAAACTGAGTAGCAGAACCCCTTACTTTTGTTATTTACTGTTGTGCCCTAACATAAATGAATCCAAAAAGTACTTTTAAATAAATATTTGAAGTTTCTTCTCCTGAGACAGATGAAAACATTAATACCCATGACAGAATACCCTTTGGGCTTGCTCTTAAGTGCTGCAGTACAATAAACCAGAGAACAGATCCAGATCACCTATTGATGGCAATTCACAAGCAAGCTATTTGATTATTTTAATAGCTGTGGTTTAATAAGAAGGGGAGAGAGGAAATGGCACTGAATTTGATTTGTATCCTTGTCTTCCTTGGATGGACCAACATTTTTGCTATGCTGAAGTTACCAAAAAATTCCTAGTTCCATACTCAGGGGATGGCACCAGTCTGACAATTGAGCCAACTAGTCATGGGCAATGGTTTACAGGCAGATTGTATTCTTTCATATTTGGTTGAGCAATGATGTGGGATAGCAGCTTTTCTGAAAATTCACCAAAATATTTATGACACAGTAGCTACAGGAAAAGTAATGGTATAAGAATTATAATATATGGTTTTGTCACTAATTATTTGTGTGATTCTAGTCAATTTACTTGGACTTAGAAAAATCTAATTTGGAAACTGAGAGTGGTTCTAAGATCCTTTCTTCCTGAAATGTCTCTTGATTTTAAAAACTAAACTCTATAGTATTGACTGTAAATCTAGGATTTACTGCCATGTGTGTGTGTGTGTGTGTGTGTGTGTGTGTGTGTGTGTGTGTGTGACCTCTGTGGCAGTCTGGTGAAGTCTATAGATATTTTCTTATGATGATGTTTTTTTTTAATGTATATAACAAAATACATAGGATTGCAAAAGAAATAAATATATTGAAATATAGTTATCAAAATTGTTTTAAAAGTTCATGGAGTCCCAAGTTAAGAACTCCTGTATGTAAATAAACTAATTTAGAGGAGGAAGAAATAGCCATATCTAGGAATTCTTTCACCTGGGACAAAATACAATTGAGCAGGAAAGGTGTAGAGATAGTTTAGGGAGAAGAGACAATCTCTTAAAATGCCGTGCCCATTTTATCTTTTATGAGGTGAGACAGAAGACAGGTCAAAGTATGCCAAAGTAAAGTCAAGCTGAGGGTTGAGATTAGTTCAGGCAGCAATTTTGTACTAGGTGAAACAATCCAGTTGAAACTAAACATTCATTAAAAATCTAGAATTCTTCGAATAACATGGGGAAAAAAAGCATTCTCCTGCTCTTTCTTGTAGTGCTTAGGCAAAGATGCAGAAAAACTGTCCTTCAGAATGGATCAAGAGTCTTCCCCTAAATGCTGGCATCCTGAGACAAAGCCCTGATCATTCTACCATAGTTATGGATCTGGAGAGAAGTAAGTATGAATAGGAAGTTGGGGAACAGAAAAAAATGATTTTGAATTTGTTGATGAAATACTTTCTAAGCATGGCTTTTATTTATTTATTTATTTATTTTTTATTTTATTTTTTTTGGTTTAGTTTATTTTTTGCTGAGGCAATTGGGGTTAAGTGGCCTACCTAGGGTCACGCAGCTAGGAAGTATTAAATATCTTAGGCCGGATTTGAACTCAGGCTTTCTAAACAATCTTAATCCACATACCTATATATGGTGTCTCTTCCAAATCTAGAAATACAAAGAATGCTTGTAATTTAATATAAAAACTATGCTTATCTGTATACTATGTTATAACTGACATTTGCCCTCCCTTAAGGAGGTCAAGAGGAATTCTAGAGGATTGAAACGGTGGATTAGGCTCATGGTCTGTTCAGTCTGAGCATGAACAACCTTAATAAAATTGTAAGTTAAACCATTTTTAGTACTAGGATTCTCCCCACCCTCCTCCTATTCACTGCACAGACAGCAAGTGGATAAGACCAGGCAAATGAAATATGACTAGTTGATAGGAGACAGCAACAAGTAAACAGTCTGAATTTTCTGCATTTTGTCCTTGACCCAAATTAGCTACTACATGGGTCACACATTCATTCCTTCAAGCTACTGCTATATACATTATATATACTACCATGTATAGAATTATATATAAGGGACTCATGATTCAAAGACCAAAAAAAAAAAAAAAAAAAGTGATCTCAGGCCTTCTTGAGTTTACATTCTTACAGGAAGAAATACCATTTATTCAGAAAAGTAAATGTGAAATATATAAAAAATAATTTCAAGGGGACACTAGCAAATAAGGCCATCAGGGTAGACCTGTTGTAGGAGATGGCTCTTAAGTAACATCAGAGGAACCTTCTAACTATTTAAGATATAGCTAAAGAGATGTGGAAGACAGACAACACAGAAGCATTGAGATGAGAAATAAACTCTTATGTGCATGGGGGGACAAAGAATAATTTGAGTGGAAAAAACTGGTAATAAATAATATGTTTAGAATAAGGGTGATGAAAAGATAAATAAGATATGGGTGCTTCCCTCAAAATGGTTCTATTCTAAAAGAATTAGTTAAAATAGAAGGGCAATTTCTATTTTTTTCCAATTTGGAAAAGTAAACATGAATGAATGAATGAAAAAGTATTTACTGAGTGCTTGCTATAAGCTAAAGAGTGTTTTAAGCTCTAGAAATATAAACATAAGAAACAAGATAATCCTTTCTTTCAAGGAGCTAGATTTCTACTAGGTTAAAGAACATATATAGAACACAGTAGGGAGAGGTGCTTTGTTCTAGAAAATCTCAGGGATTATGATTGAAGAGACAGCATAATTGATTGGTTCATCATTTATAGGAAGAGTAGTATTGATTTAATATTGTTCCCAGAGCTAGAAGTGGAAAATGGGGTAGGAGTGGAAAGAGGATATATGTCATTACAAAGGCTACAAATCAATGCAATCAATCTTCAAGAGTATTTCAGAGATGTTAGGATAACAATCCATGACATTGATTTCTTTATCTCAAAGTTTCTATAACTAATCACCATTGCCCATTCTGAGTCATCAGAAAGAAGTGAATAATCCAGATTATTTGCTGCATATGTGTTATTCTCCTAGAGAATAGGTTCAAAAGATTTAGGAGGCCAGGCTTAGAAGTAACCAAGTTCACGAAGTTCACTAAAGAAAAACTCTGTTAAAGTTGCCCAGTGGCTAAGGGACAGTTTAGTTTGTCTAGGCAAAAGAACTGAAATGGAGGCTCTCTTCTTAACCCAGAGATAGTCTGATCAAGGGGGAGACATCTTTCCATAGGTTAAGTGAAACTTTCTAGTCCCTATCAGTTAAAACTATCTGACACTGGCCTGACCTCAACAAATACAAATAGTCCATGGTTAGTAAAACAATGAAGGAATTTCATTTCTAAATAGAAGGAATGTAAAGTGCCCAATCAATTTGTGATCTATTTCACATCAACATTTTCTTTTTTTGCATCATATTGAAAAAACTACAGAATTTCTGCAAATTCATAGTTCACCAGTTGATAATTCAACACCAATGCAAATAAAACAAAGGAATTCAAGTAAGCTTTGTCTCCTTTCCCTCTCCTTTGTTTTTAGAGCATCTGATGTCTTTTTGTGTAAAATATAAATGGGCAGTGCCTGGCCTTGTAGGCTACTTGGACAAAAGATTCATTGGAATTTTCTTTATTGTTTTTGTGCTACAAAAATTCACAGATCTCCTCAATCATAAAACTAGCAAAATGACACTTCCTAAATTAAGATACTATGAAGCTTCTTTCTTTAAGAAGTCCCAAGGGTTCTTAATGCTATCTTCTCTGAAGGCAAGAATTCCATATTAGATGTTAGCAGAAAGTGCTATAATATTAATAAACTCCCAGTCTCTTCTGAAGATAGAGAAAAGGGAGAAAAAATCATAGGGAACTGTGTTTCTTGTCATTTTGTTCTCAGCCTTTTCTAGCCTTTATCCTTCCTATGGAAATTTTGCTCAATTAAGAAATTCTTGAAATGTTTGAAAGAAACTTCTAGAATGAATACCTCTTTCCAACCTATATTTTTACAGCTTTTTTTCCCCTTACCCCTTTTTTTCTCTCTCTCCTGTACTTATGTTCTCTTTTCTTCCTCTTCTTCCCTCATCTATTTCCCCTCCCCAAAATACTTTCAATTCATCCTTTTATCAAACTGTTTGATATTAGAAGAAAACAGTTTGACATAATTGTAGACGCTTACTAGTTGTAAGAGAAGGTAGCTATGTATAGCAGAAAAAGTAATGAATCTAAACTTGGAAGACATATTCAAATTTTACTTCTGGTGTTAAGTACTATATAAATTTTGAAAAGGCATTTATCCTTCCTATGCCTTAATTTCCTCAGATGTAAAATTAGGGAATTAGACTGGATAAATTTTGAAGTTCTTCCTAACTTTCAATCTCCAATCTTATAAAATGAGTTGACCTAACATCTGTAAAATTACCAAAAGATTGCAATTACAAAATGATTAAGAATTTTGTCTACAAAAGATGGAGAAATTTTCCTACCTAAATTCCTTCAGGTGTGTATTTAAAGCTATCTTATAGAAATTGTCTATAATTAAATCATACTTTTTTTGGCACCCTCTAAAGAATAACAATAATAAAACAATACAAACAATAACAAAAACAAACCTGTCTAGCTCATCAATTTGCTAACTTTCAGTCAGTTGGTATAGAATTATAAAAAATCTGAGTCAATATCACATGGATGAATATACAAATGCAAATTGCCCATTTAGGGAAACAAATAAAAAAGTAAACCAATCAGAGATCCATGAAACTTTTCTGAAAAATTCAGGTAAGGGAGCAAAAATGTTTTATTTTTCCCACTAACCATCAGAATAGAACATTTAATTGCATATGGTATCAATGCAGAAGAAATAGCACTGTCCTGGTTATTAAGAAAACTGGATTCTCTGCCTAGTTTGGATGCTAAATTGTTATGAATCTTTGGCCAAGGAATCATGTCAGGTCCTCAATTGCTTAATCTGCTGAATGAGGGGTTAGCACTAGATGGTTTTTAGGGCTCCTAATTCAATCATTCCATAATTCCAAATCTTTTCTGAAGAGAGAAAAAGGTATGTTTTAGTCAATGTTCAATTGTAGAAAGGTCTAAAGAACAAGAAAAATGACATCTGACTAATTGTAATCAACAGCAAATTTAGAAAGCTATTATTTAAGAATACCTAAGTGAAGCACTGATGGGCAGCTCAGGGTAAAGTGCACTGAAAAATGCACCAAACTGATTGCAGTCATTGTGAAGAGTTGTTAGAAACAGCATGCCAATTACAGAGAGATAGTCCCACAAATTCTACCTCAAAATCTTCACTATCATCCAAATGTTAACTGGGTAATTCTTCAAGGTCCAGGGATAAATGTTTTTTTTCCTCCCTCCAGAAGCAGCTGTGTGGTAAACATGGAGAATGTAATACTTCCAAAGACTAATTTGAATTTAATTTTTAAAAGGCATTCTACATTGGTGTTGAAACTTTATTGAAGAAACTCAATCAGAGTTGATCAGGAAGAAAGATACCAGTTGTATCTAAAAGACCCAGTAAGGATTTCTATCTATGTTCCACTTTGAGGTTACCTATAGGCAGCAGTTAAAATGAAGAGTCAAGGTCTTATATTGGAGTTGGGAATGACTTCTTTATAATCTGGTGGTTAACTTGCATATTTTGGGATGAGAAATGTCAAGAAAATTGAAGAATCACTTTCTCTCTCTCCCTCCCTTCCTCCTTCCCCACTTTCTCTCTCTCCCTCCCTTTTTCCCCTCTCTGATTCTCTTCCCTTTCTCCCTCTCTCCCTCCCCCCACTTCTCTATCTCTCTCTCTCTCTCTCTCTCTCTCTCTCTCTCTCTCTCTCTCTCTCTCTCTCTCTCTCTCTCTCTCTCTTTCTGTCTCTTTCTCTAATTGAGAGGAAAATCCTATAAGTGTGGTACCCTTGGTAATTCTGGTCTCATCTTAAATTATAATAAGTAATTATAGTAATGAGGTAAAATGGTAAAATGATAGGAAGAAATAGGAAGACAGAAAAATCCATGTAGACAAATGCAATTAATTTAAAAGACAAGATTCATGAAATGATGTTGAAGTAATCCTATTTAAGTTACTCAAATCTTTTTATTAGGAGAAAAAAATGAGTTGCTTACAAAATGGAAATGGTATATGATTGATATAAACTACCATTAGATTAGAGGGCTTTTTAACATAAATTCATGACTTGGATAGTCCCTGGTATGGTCACTTAGTGAATCTGCATTCAATTTTAGATCATTTTCAAGATGTCATAGCCTGTTTATCTCGTATGTCATTATTCATCATAATAACAATATAATTGGTTTTATATCTTCCATAGCATCTTTTTGGGCCAGATGATACAAGAAATCATTCATTTGGATCCCTATTCTATTCCAATCAGTATTAATCAATTTGATATGATTATTAAGTTCTAGGCTTCAGAGCTGTGAACTGCAGATTCTAAGTTCATTTGTTTAATCATAGGAAGTTAACTAGAAGAGGTCCTCCACTCTTGTTTTCCTTCATCATGGTGATCAAGCCTAGTGTGGCAGAAATGACAATCATATGGAAACTCCTCCAATTTATTTTTCTCTCTCCAGACATTTTCTCTTATCCATCATAAGCAGATGACCATCTTATGAATATCTTATTACTACTTAGTCAAGGGAAATGCACCACGCTTTGCTCAACCTATGATCTTTCCTTCCTCTCTCCTCTCCGCCCACCCTCAGTAATGTGTCATATTATTATCCCTGATTATATATCATTTCTGGCTCTGAAGTAGTAGATCATGAGGAGGAACTGAGATCCACTTCATTACAGAGGACCTTGAATAAAGTGCCACTGGCTCAGAGCTCTGACTTATTCTCTTTTATTGTAAATTGAACAGTTTTAATCCCCACAATAAGTTGAGTGCCATTCATATTTTACAGATGAGGAAACTGATACTACCTAAAAGTTAAAAGAGCAATGATATCTTCTAGTGAGTATCTGTTGATTTCTTGCCTCAGAAATCGATTTTTTTCTTCTTCTCCCTTACCTTCTCAATTCTTCCATCCCAATCTTAGAAAACTCCATAATTAGTAATCAGCAAGAAAACCAGGTCCTTAATTAATATAACTATTCTTTACAAAATGCCTACTCCATGAATGTATAAGCCAAAATGGATAGGCCTTTCTTTTGCATATCTCAGTGGCCAAATAAATAGGGCTTGATGTTGCCTTTGATACTTTGCTAGATGAATAAATAGCAATTCATTTAGCTTACATTTTCCCTAGCTATTACTTTACAAATTCCCTGAACATTTCTGTTATTTAATAGAAAAATGTCAGGCCCGATAGAGAAGAGTGCAAAACAGTTCCCATGTAAAATGCTTTAAGCTGATTAAACTATGTATAGTTCAACAAAAAGAAAAGCCCAAATATTTGAGATAAGTTAATAATAATAGCTAACATTTATAAAGCATTTATGATGTGCCAGGCATTATGCTAAAGGCATTTACAATTTGATCTCACTTGATCCTCACAACAATCATGGGAGGTATATGTATTATTATCTCTGTTTTGCAGATGCAAAAACAAGCAAATAGAGGTAAAGTGATTTGTCTAAAATTACATAGTGAATAAGTGGACCAGTCCTAGATTTGAATTTAGATCTTCTTAACTCTGGGTCCAGTGCTCTATCCACTGTGCCACCTAATTGCTATGGTTTTGGTTGAAATATTGCAATCATATGTTGTATTTTTCCTCTGTCAAAAGAAAATATCCATTTAAAATCATCAAAATAGGGGGAACATATATTCATTTGTGAGATTATATAGATGAAGTTATATTCTTTTTAAAATCTTCAAATTCACTTATAAAACTACGTTAATTTCAAGTAATATTTTAAGACTTCCCTGTCTACAAAACACTGACCCTGTACATCATCTCCATGACAGAATTAATCCAATAAAAATTATTTCAGTGACATATTAACACTATCTTCCTAATACAGAGATATTCTTTATAATCTAGACAAAGTGACCATTAAAATAGATGAGGCTTAGAAGATCTGAATGGAATCTAAAGTAACTTCAACAAGTTCTGGAAAACCAAAACAGATTTCTCATTGTTTCATCACAGTAACACATTATTTTATATTTTAGGAAGACTGTACCACATTTAAAAATGGCACCTGAGCAAAATAATTTGTCTGATTACTGGCATGACTAATGCACTTAATATCATTTTACCAGAACCACCCCTTATCTTACCAAATACAGAAATGTCTGGACTAAAATATACTTTGTATAGACTTTTCCTGTTCTTGCAATTTTATTTTCATTTTGGATGGGATTGGGTTGTGCACAGGCATACTACACATATGTGTGTGTGAGTATGTGAATATATTGGTGGTTGCTGGGTGAATGTAGGGAGAAGAAGTATCTAAAGTACATAAGGGAAAGTATAACTATTATATACATATAAAATGTAGAATTTAATGAAATATTCAACCATTTTAAAAGCTGGTTACATTTTTTAAATTTTTGAAAATTATAAGCAAGTAGAGTTGTTTGAGTAGACATCAATCTACTAAATCTATAAATTTGGTACAATAATGCAAAATCTAGGGTTACAGATGTGTAATATGATAGAGATAGGACTCTATCCACCATGCCACACTTTCTCCCATCAGTGTATCCATTATAGTAGTTTTTGCAAACTGAGAGTTCACTCAGTGATGAAATACCAAGTCAGTACCACATATATGCATGTATTTGTTCTAAATTGTTTTCAATTATTAGCTTTTTAAAAAGTTTTCCCTAAGGATTACTTATATAAGATGGACAAAATGTAGGGTGAATTAAAATATGCACACCTCAAATGGCTGATATGAAGTTAGGGCTAAAAAAATATTTTCAGAAAACACTATGGAGTTGCCACGCAATGGCTTTCTTCCAAAGCAACATTAAAAAATTGTGGAATAATACAAATGCATTTTTGGTGAAATTGTGAATTGGTACAATCATTTTCTAAAAAAGTAAGATATCTGTACTGTTACTCTAGAAATGCCTCTGCTAGGTATATACCCCATGGAGATTACTGATACAAATAAAGATTCCAGAAAGGCAAAAATCTTTATAGAAGCACTTTTTGTGTAGTAAAGAACAAGAAAGAGAGTAGATGCTCTCTTGGGAAAGAGATATATAAGATAGAGAAAGAGTCAGATATTTAGCTATAAATGGATAGATAACACATATATATACATACATATACAGTAAATGAATATTTCTGTGCTGTAAGAATCAACAGACATAATACAGATCTACATGAAAAATGTATATGAACTGATATGATGAGAAGTAAACATGTCTAGAAAAGTATTATATACAATGAATACAGAAATGAAAATATAAAGAGCATCCAACACATACACACACACACACACACACACACACACACACACACATCAAAACAGAACATTAAAAAAAGATGAAGACTGAGCTTGGTCCCTAAAGTGAGATATAAACAGATAGCTTTTCCCATTCTTTCAAAGATGTGTGGGAATGGGATGCAGTAGAGAAGTGTCTACTAATGTGAAACAATCCATCTAAAGTTTTTGGGTTTTTTCTTAGTTCCTTATGAGGGAAAGCTTTCTGGGAGAAAAAGTTAGAAATGTAGTTAATAAAACAAGAAAAAATACTAGTAAAATATACCAATATCATAGGGAGACATGATTCCTATTTAATATATTCTGAGTGTTAAAAAAAAATCTGACTTTTGAAAGGTCAGCTTTCCTAAAAAATATCTTTTATGACCTAAGAGAATGGATTCTTCATTAGGACACAAATTTGTGAGACTTTTTTCTATACAAAGAAGACTTCAAATAAATTATCTTTGTAGCATGTTTCAGGTACTATTTATAAAATATTACAAGTGCATAAAACATAAAACTTAAACTGTATCATTCTATCAAAAGTTGCATATACATTTTACCAAAAGTGAACACAGATTCCCCCCAACACCCATACCCTACTGCATACTACATCTAGAAATACTTTGCTTCCGCTAAGGCACACTTGACAAAAATAGTTCATGTTGACCCCAAAAAAGATTAATTTATTTGAATTAAAAGTTTTTTTTTTTTAAGACCAAACACCTGGCTAATGATTTTCCAACCTGTTAGTAAAAGTATCAGTTGATATGAGAGCATTTTACATAATACTCTGAGGAACTCAGTCTACTCTGAAGATTTATATTTTTAATTAAATTCATTATGAAGACATAATCATGAAGGGGAGATATTGTCCCTACTTTGAAAAATGAAGTTATATTGATGAATGATAAAACAACGTGCTAGTGGCAGAGAGGGAATTTAGTATTCAGGGAAGTAAGAAAGAATGAGTTTATATCCCCTCAGCTCCCTGCCCTATATACAAGTCCTTTCCTACTGGCACTGAACCAGAAATGAGAAGCTCCCTTTATATCATGTTATAGTGGAAGGATAGGAATTGACTTTGAATCAAAAGACTTCCATTCATATACTTGGCTGTACTACTTACTATCACCCTAGGCAAGTCATCTGAACTCTCTAGAAATCAGTTCTCTCATTTGAAAAAAAACAAGGATTGAAAAAACAAGGAGTAAAAACTAAATAACCTCTGAGTACCCTTCTTTACTAAATCTATGATCCTATGATCCTTGTTTTCCAATGACTAAATATTCATCTTTTTCTTCTTCCCTATCTGTCTTAATGGATAATGGACCATCATTGTAGAGATCAATTTCAGACAAATGCCCACAGCAGCAAAATTGAGAACCTAGCCCACAGTGTCTAGGCAACAGATGACAAGACTTAATACATTCAGTCCTACAGCTTCTGAAAGCCATTTTTAAAAGATAATAGGATTTAGAGCTGGAAAAGACCTTAGAGATCATCTATATTTTTATGAGTGGGCTTTTCCAATATTTTCTTGGAAGATTTTTTTTGGCACTGGTAGATATTAACAAATTAACAATTTGGGCTTGAATATCCCTTCCTGTCACTGTATGCTCTTGTTATATCTATTAGTTTCTTGGAAGGATTAGCTGTCGCCTGGTCTCTCCCTAAATATGCCAATAACTGTGTGCTGCATTTGGGACTAAGAAGAGAAACATAAACAGTGTTACTTGAAGGGGTCTTGGGGAAACCACTATTAGCTTTTTGCACTTTGTACTCTAAACCTAGAGGACTAGAGTATCCATCAACTCTTGATAAATAACAAAATATAGTATTTGCATGGATTACATTTTTTTTTAATCTTACCTATGTTATCTATGTGATTAACATGCAAATGCTTGAACTTGACATTGAATATATATTCTGCACAGAAGGTACTATTATTTATGCTATGGAATTTGAGTAAATATTCTTCTGATTCAAAAAATCTGCTATAAAATATAAAAATAAGCTATTTGTCAACAATATATCATCTCTGTGTGTGTCTCTGTATGTGTGTGTGTGTGTGTTTATTTAGTCTGTTGATCTTCTTTCTTTAATTCATTTGTTAATTAAAAAACAATCAATGTATAGTTTAAAATACCATATTTGTTTGAAGGTATTCTCTATCTTTGTTTCTTTACTGTTTCCTTTTTATTTATTAGATAATCTATACCCATTCCTTATCATAACAGTCACTGGGGGATGGCTTGGTGTTAAAGTCTTTCTTCATGTGTTCCATATTCTCTTTGACTGTTTGTTTGCCTTATAATCACCATTATCTTATGATTTGGTTTTGAAAATGAATCTGAAAATTCCAATTTTTCTTAAGCTGTGTCTAACCTGCACATATGTACAATGCCTTGGTTTGGTTGACAGAGAGGCCCATATTTATTACCCACAGTCGGCTTCTGAGTCAGATTTCATCCCTTCTAAAGACCTTCTTGATTAGAACAGTTTTTTACTTTACCTTTGTCATCTTACAACTGCTATTTCAGACAGATGAAGCACCCAGTCTGTTCCATTTCCATAATATTAACATATTATTAATAGATAATACAGTCCAGTATCAGAAAGATGACATTGGAGAAGTTGGCTCAAATTCTATAACTTTGAAAAGACTTAACAACTACTGTTAACTGCTTCCATTTCTCAATTAAATATCAAACAAAAGAAAATCAAAAATAAATCCTCTGCTGAAAATTTTCTTGTTGACAATCTGAATTCTGTATTTAAAACCTTCACTCTCTATTTAAAGGACCATTACAACAACAATGTGATATCACATTGCCAGAAGCTGTTTATTATTATTTAAATAAGCTCAAGTGTATTTTAAATCAATTTGCTTCAGAAAGTGATAAGAATAGCATTTCAGAAGTCTTAGACTTTTTCCAGGACACCTAGTTCAAAGTTATATAACATTGGACTAATTACAAAATATGATTTTTTTTTCTCATCTGTAAAATGGGTACTTTATTTCACAAAGGTCCAATTAGATTATGTAAAAATTAAAATATTGTAAATATTATTATTGCCATACTGTATAAAGTGAATAAAACACCCAACAATACAATCAGAGTTATAGAGCTCTTCCTCGCTCCTGACTTCAGGAGGTTTAATCAATCACCCTCATTGCGATTGACTTTAGCATTTGCATTGATATATGGCATTGACTATAGCAATCTTAAAATATAACAAAACCAACAAAACCTACTACTCTATTCCTTCCCCATGTCTTTAGGGATTGTGTAGATCCCGAGACAAGTTCAGTTTGACTTGTCCCTTTTTCTTTTACAGCAGATCACTGACTTGAATCTTTAAGTCTGACTTTGTTGTTTCTCACATAAGATATTCCACTTCCTAGCTATGTATTTGCAAAGCTTGTCTCTTCTCCATGTTTGAAATGGACTCACTCTCCACTTGAGGTTCAAATTAATTACTATTTCCTGAAAGTTTTCTTTCATGAATGATTCCATGCCCAATTGCTAGTTCTGCCTCCCACCAATTACCCTGTTATATTTTATCTATAGACATATAGATACATGTTAACATTCATAATTTAATGTAACCTCCCTGATTGGAACAGATTTTCATTTTTTTCTTCTATATTCTCTGTGTCTATCATAGTGTCTAAAATGTTGTGGGTACTAAGGTTGGTTAATTTTTTACTTCTCTTTTTAAACACTGTTTTAATATTAAACATTTAATACAAATCTGTTTAGTCTCCTGGTCTTGCTTCCTATTCTTATTCCCCAAGCCTAGTTTGGTCTTATCATTAACTGTAATACAAATTTACTAAAACAGTGCTGAAAATAAACATGTGCAATTTTCTCTGGCTGACCCATAGTTGCTCTCAATATTTTGAAGTTTGCTTGCAATTAACTGAGCTGACCATGTCTGTTTAATTTGCTTGTATTTCTCTCAGGACAGTCAAACAAAAATAGAAACTTTACAAATATAATTTGATGCCGAAAAGGGTCTAAATACAGGAAATTATTTGAAATGAAATTATTATAATTTTAGAAATATGTCTATTATGAAATTGACAAGTTTCAAAGTCCCCAATAGTTTTTAATAAACTCCAAGGACCCTTCTAGCTGATCAAAGCAATTGTTTGAACCCTAAGCCTCTTGACCTAATCTAATGTAACAGGACTTTAAATACCCACATATGTAAGATATGGTCACTGAGGATACAAGGACAAAATTAAGCTTACTATTTATTTAGGGAAGGTTGTTGTTCTTCAGTTGTCAGTACCCCCTAACTCTTGGTGATGTATCCACCCCTTTTCTTTTTTTAGGTAAGATTCTAGACAAAGATGCTGGAGTACTTCATCATTTCCTTCTCTGGATTATTTTATAGATAAGGAAACAGACAAATAGGATTAAGTGACTTGCTCAGGGTTAATTAGTAAATGTCTGAGACCTGATTTGAACTTAGTTCTTCCTACTTTAAGATCTGGTTCTCTATTCACTACACCATCTATATTTGAAGAAGATACAGTTTGTAAATAGGGAGGTATAGTCATAATAAGAAGGGGAGAAAGAGAAAGACAGACAAACAGACAGACACAGAAAGATAGAGACATGGAGAGAGAGAGAGACAGAAAGAATGATCGCAACAACTGTTGAGATGAAAAAAGGCTTCACTTAGAAGAAGGATTATAAAGTTATGAAGAGATCTAGGTAGGTTAGGAGGGGAGGACTAAGGAGGGATAAGCCATCATGGACAACCTGTGCAAAGGTATGGAAGTAGGAGATCTAGTGTCCAGTTAAGGCCACATTAAGTAGCCAGTTTTCCTGGAATGCAGAGCATATGATAAAGAGTGATACCCAGCAAATCAAGAAAAGCAATCTAGAACTATATGTATTATGAAAGGCTATCAATGTCAGACTTAGAAGTTGATATTTGATCCATTAGGGAGCCACTAAAGTTTCTTGATCAGAGTCACAGGCTTGTGCTTTAGTAAGATGATTTTGTTCATTTGGTGCACATAAAAAGAAAGATAGAGGTAGCAAGAAAAATAACAACAAAACCACAAACCAAATGGAATCTGAAACAGTAACTAGGTAGAACAATACTACTCTGAACCTTCCCCATATTTTGAGCTGGTAACTGAGTCATAATTGCAGTAGCAGTATATTCTTTAGAAAAAAGACCATTTCATCCCTATAGCTCTGACTGTTCCTGCTAGTTGTGATCTTTATAATAGTGGTAATAATTAAGAAGGAATAAAATGATTTAACTTCTTAGCAGTTAGACACCTGGGACATGATTTTCTTCTCTAAAGTTATCTTCATTTTGAACTTAAGAACTGATATTTCAGAGTTGGCTCTCTTATAAGTTGAGTAAACTTGAATCAGTTCTGTCCTTTAATGAATGCAAAATCACAAAGATTAACTTGCATTCTGAATAAAAAAAAATAAATATGTTGCCTTTATTCTTTTCCTCTCCCCATGCTACACTGTAAAAATAATGTTTCCTTTAAAGATTCTTTTACAGGTGGAAGAGACAAAGATTTCACACATTTCCTGGTTCTACTAATATTTTCCTGACTAAAATCTAACAATCTAGTTATTAAGAACTTAATCAACACAATCATCATTTCCTATAATTTCTTCTGTGTCTTGGGACTTAGTTTTCTTATTTGTAAAATGACACTGAGACTAGACTACCCACCACATGAGAAAAAATGTATAAATATAAACCTGAAGGTGCTAAAGACATTTTGGTGGTGTTAGTTGTTTTGTTAATTTTGGTGAATTAAATGCAACTTGCCCCTACACTACAACAAACAAAATTAAACCTTGTCTTATTTTGATTTGTTGATTTCTGACTTTTGTTTCATTGATTTATACATTGATTCTTTACTATTATGAAAAAGAAGAAAAAAAAAAAAAAACAACACACAGTTTCTTTCCCTTCAGAATAACTGCCTCTTTTTTCCTTTTAAAGAGAAGAAGACCATCAATTGACTGAAATCTGTTAATGACCATTTACTTTTTGGTACCTGCTGCTTATGATTTTGTAATAATAACTTTAAAAAAAATCCTCATTAAAAACTCTTTGTGTATCCAAAGAATGTAAAAACAAAACACTTATTCTTAAAAACAAAACAATAAACAGAATCATAGATATTATTGTTGCTTAATACCAGGCTTAGTGAAGACTGGTTTGATACCAATTCCTGATAAAAACAAGTTATGCATTAAATAAACCATCAGTCTGAAAATAGACCTAAATCTTATTTATTGGCCATTAATAAAATTAACAATTGATGAACCAGATGCTTCTGGTACTGTAATTGTAATTCACTGAAAATGATCTCAGATAATCAGTTATATTATAAGTGTGACCATCCTATTATACCTTTAAATCTCCATGGAGGATGGACCTAGATAATTTTCTATCATGGGATTTCAGCAATTTTTCCCTCTCATTTTTCTATCTGTCTCTGTTCCTCTGTCACTGAAAGTTATTTTTAAACATATCATTGCCTTTCATCTATATTCCCCTTTGACATATTCTTAAGCATCTTAACTCACAGAGTAGTTCTTTTTTGGGGGGAGCATTAGGGGGACCCTAGAATAAGCTCATGAATGATTTAACTAAAACATCCTAATAACATGTATGACCCAATTATAAAAGCAAGAACTGATATTATAGAGCTCTTTAAAACCTAACAGAGTAACTCATAGCATATCATTTGGTTCTTATAACTACCCAATGTGGGGCAGCTAGGTGGCGCAGTGGATAGAGCACCAGCCCTAAATTCAAGAGGACCCAAGTTCAAACCTGATCTCAGACACTTAACACTTCCTAGCTGTGTGACTCTGGGCAAGTCACTTAACCCCAGTCTCAGAAAAAAAAAAAAAAATTAATAATAACTACCCAATGTAGTAGATACTACTACTACTGACATGTAATTGTGTTGCTCGTAGGACCACAGATTTAAAGTTTTTCTCTCATTTTACATATGAGGAATCAAGGTGGAAAAGTTATTGATTTGTTCAGTGAATCAATTAGTGAGTTTAAAATGCTGTGAGTTTAGCATTGAAACTTAGACTTTCTAAACACCAAGGACAACTATCTCTCTACTAAGTTACATGAGGTATCCAGAAATTTAAGTTTTAGTGTGGTTAAAGAGCCAAAGAAGGTGTATGAAAATAAAGTTGGGGAAACTATTGCCACCAAATTAAAAGAAAACAGATACAACTTCTCACAACCCTAGGTATTTATGTTGATTTTATACTTTGTGACAAAACATGACATATTTATGATCATATCTTTCCTTCCCACACCCCCACTTTTTGCTAGTGAAGGTAAAATTCCAATGAGCCATCAAGCACCTATTAAAAAAAAAAAAAAAAAAAAAAAAAGAACAAAGATAAGAGCCTAACTCTAAGGTCCACTGCCTATTGGTATAGAGCCCTTAATTCACTTATGACAGTCTATATAAAACAAATGAGCTGTAGAGAAATGCTCTTTTTGGCAGTCAGCACTTATAACTTAAAATATTTCTCATCAGAAAAAAAAAAAAAAGTTCTCTCCATTCTGTTGGCAGAAATGGGTGAGGAGACACATTTCAAAGTAGGTGGACACTAGTTTTCAGGATTGTGTTATTTCCAGCAAATCAATCCATTGCACAGAAAGAGAAGGATGATGCATTTGAACACATTGAAATTATTTAACTAATAAGACCAAATGGAAATAGTAATATGTTAGGATGGAATAAAGACAGATCTTGTTCAGCTGTTGGGTGACAGCCAGTATATATATCACTGCATCACTGCATATGGTATTCCTGGTTATAAATATGATAAGTATACTTTTAACATTCACTTCAGAGTGAAGTGGGGCATGGCAAAAAGAAACATTGCTTCAGTATAACTGTTTTCCTCTGAGGGTCTGGAATGTCTCATTTCTGTTTTGGGTTCAGTTAATGTTAGAATCTGAAATTGGACTTCTTTAAAAGATAGCAGCATGCTTGACTGAGAACCAGGAAAACCTGGGTTCAAGTTTAATCTCTAAGGATTATTATGTGGCCCTGGGCAAATAATTTCTCTGAGTCTCAGTTTTTCTAATCTATAAAATGAGGAAAAGAACGACTGTAGTACTAATCTCACCGGATTTATATTCCAAGTGAAAAAATACATGCAAAATAATATATAAACCTTTAAGCAGAATATGAACTCCAGATATGTTTCAACCTGTGTCTGATTCTTTTGTAGTTCTTCTAGAAATTGGACTGGGAGGCAGGAAGATCTGAGGTCAGATTTGATTTCAGATACTTAATGACCTTGTGACACTAAGCAAATCACTTAATCTCTCTGTCTCAGTTTCCTTAACTCTAGAATGGAGATAATACTATCTTGTAGGGTGATTGAAAGGATTAAATGAGATCATACTTGTAAAGTACTGAGCACTGTTCATGGCACATAATAGGTGCTTGATAAATGTTTGTTTCCTTCCTTACTAAGGACTAGATACAACCTTCCCACAAGACTATGTTGTAATAATCAACCTATACCAACACAGAAACACTCATATATGTTTGATGATCATAACATCCTGGGAAGAAAGTCACCAAAGGATATTCACATAGAATTTAGAGAAATGGTTATCACCATTACTAGATTCATCCAAATCCTGGCCATACTCTATTTCCACATAGCAGAGACTCTTGCTGCTTTTATGGTATTCATAAAGGACCTCAGAATCAATTAGGCCTTCATCCTACACTCATTACCTTTCCTTTGTACCATAGGTTCTTCCCCAGGCTAATGGGCAGCTTCTGTGTGCTAGCTATTATGGAATTGGTATCTAAATAAAAGCCTGCCCAGTAATGAGTTCAATCATATAGCAGGCACATTTTGCGTTCAAAGCAATCAAAAACAACTGCCTGTGATCTCTGTTTTCTCTCCTACCTTCTGTAGAAGGGAATTAAATGTATGATGAGATTCATTGTTCTGATAATGATATGAAAGCCTATGCCTTGAGAACTATGAACTGAAAAGCATCATAATATAATACTAAATAATAGCCATCTAGTCATTTCTAAATCTAGATGATAACATGAAGGAATGAAGTATATGCCTTTTATTTTCCAATTGCTTGTAACTCTCAGACAAGTTAGTAAAATTGGTCAAGCACCTACTGCTTGCCGAGAGCTCTAAAGTAGGTGAAATGTAAAAAAAGAACCACATGAGGGTCTTATTATATTACTGGCATATAATGCAGGGAACTTATTTTAAGGGAATTTTGTCTATGAAGTTGTACCAAGACATTGATATAGAGGACAATATAAAAGAATGGCTGATGTAGCTATCAAGATTCCTGACCTTGAAAAGTTTTGGTAGCTCATGGAGGACATAGGAAGACATAAACCCAAAGAAAAAGCAAATTAGAACAGTTCTAATGATTGTAATAAATTTAATTTTTTAAATGACATAGAATTGGGGATCCTGGTGAGGTAAGAAAATGGAATATTTCAAGCCAGTGGATGCATATTATAGAAGATTTTACGGAAGGAAAACTTTGCCTGAGTATACCAAATTTCCCTTAAAACTCAGGAGTGCTTTTTGGAAAAAGAAAAAAATGCACTGAGAGAAATACATCTGAAGACGGCAACTATAAATGATTTTGTCAACCCTGGAATCTAGAAAACAATCATGGGACCCATTTTCCTTACTAAATTTGAGTTTTCATGGACAACTGCTGATTTCTAATGTCATAGGGAAAAACCACAAAATAGGCCTCTATTTGGCTTACAAGCCTATCAGCTATGAAATAAAAGTGATCTTTCTGAGTTTCCATAAGACTTCTTTTCACTTGGGGGAAAAAAAAAATTAAAAAATCTTGCTTAAATTAATCAAATTGTTGGTTTCACAAGAGCCTTTTGGGGAATAGCAGGTTTTTCTTAGTTTGCCATTTTTCTGGCAACCCAGGAACATTTCCTTGTTAACAGCATCACATCAAGAAACAACATACTGTATAAGTAATATCAGCCCTGACCTGTTTGCAATGATTTTCATAGACTGATGAAAACAAAATCATTGTTCGCATTGTAATAAAGAAACAAAGTGGTATGCAGTATTAGCTCAGGCAGCCTTTAAAACAATACAGATCTGTTTAAAGTGCAATCTATTTAGTAATGAAGAGATTTTAAACAAAACCCTAACTTTTAGGGGGATAATAAAGGTATAGAAACTGCAGATTTCTAAATAATAGTAGCAAAATACTGCAATTTTTCTGTAGTTACAGTAAACACAGCATACATGAGTTCTTTTGTAGAAACTGCAAGATCTGCAGTCTTCCTGACATCCTGCTCATATATTTGTTTTATTTGTTTATTTTTTATTGACCATACAATAATGGCTCCTTAACACAAAGGCATGTTACATACATATCCTTAACATACAGGTACACATACACACATGATGAGGTTTCAATTAAAATACAATAACCTGAAAATCCTTTAGATAGTCAACCAAAACAAACCTTTTAGGCTATGGGATATAATAAGAAACTAATAACTTCCAGAAAGAACAAAGAAACAATTAATATATGAGATAAAAACTTAATATTGATAAAGATAAGAAGCAGTCAGTATGCTTGGAGAAAAAAGAGTAACATTTTGAATACTTAAAGATTCAAATTCTTCTGAAGAGATGTATATGTTACTAAAACTTGAAGGAGGAACTCCAATTCTGTGAAATAGAATTCAATGGTAGCAATAGAAAACTGGTTAGTTAATCTATAGATCAACAATATAGCTATTTATGGTATTACTTGAAATGGAGAGAATAATCAGAGAAGACAAAGTATTATCTTCAAGTAAAAAAAAAAAATAAGCCCAATATCATATTACAGAATATGTTCGATAGATATAGGTATTTCTATTGAATGATAATAACTGTGGACAAAAGATATGATTCACTATAAACAAAATTTCCTCATTGGGGGCACTGGATAAATCAATCAGCAAATGTGTTAAGTAACTACTATGCACCAGAAACTATGTTAAGCATTGGAGATAAAAAGACAAAAATGAAATCATATTTGTCTTCAAGAGGTTTACATTTGGATGGGTGGGGACATCAGAGAGATAACATGAATGGGGCAGGGTAAAGTCAGGAAGCTTTTTTAGCTCTCCCAGTTTCCCAGGAAAACTACATAAAAGCAAGCCTCAGAACAGAGTCTAATGAAATGAAACCCACTTTTTACAGCTCAAGATAGACTGAAAAAACTTCAAGAAAAGTCAGCCTTACTAGGGTGAAAAGGGTGTTCATCACATCTCTGACAGACTCTGGAAAAGCCAGTGAGAAAGTATTAATCACAGAAAATCAGCAGCTAAGACTTTCAGTTCTGGCTCTATAGAACAGCAAATCAATGGGACAACTTCCAGTCCCAGCTCAGAAGCAAACTCCAGGAAACCAGGCTGTTTCCTGAAAAGAGTAGGCAAAGGTAGTTATCCCCTGCAAACACAAGGGGCCTCTATGCTCAAACTCAAGGCTCAGAGCTGCACAAGAAGCTTGGGACAGCTCCCAGGAACAGAGCTTGACCATAAAAGTAAAAAAAAGAGGAAATTCCAAAAGAAAAGGAAAGAAAGTGAGCAAGAAAAAAAGAGAAGAAAAGGGGCCATAGAAAATTACTATGGTGACAGGGCAGACCAAAACACAAACTCAGACAAAGACAGAATGTCCACAGAAGAAATCTCAAAGAGCAAGATAAATTGATCTCAAGCCCACAAAGGCTTCTTTGAAACACTTATAAAAAACTTCAAAAGGCAAATAAGAGAGGTAAAAGAAAAAAATGAGGAAAAAAATGTGGTGTGCATGAAAGAGTCAACAGTTTGGAAAAGGAAGAAAAAAATTGCCTGAACAATTAGTTAAACAGTAGAATAAACCAAATGAAAAATGAGATACAAAAGTTAACTGAAGAAAATCATACATTAAAAACTAAAATAGGGCAAATGGAAGCAATGACTTTGTAAGACAGCAAGAATCACTTAAACTAAAAAGAATGAAAAAATGGAAGAAAACATAAAATATCTCATTGGCAAAACAGCCAACTTGAAAGGTAGATCCAGAAAAAAACAATTTAAAAATTATTGGCCTACTTGAAGGCCAAGACCAAAAAAAGAGTCTGGATAACATTCTACATGAGGTTATTAAGGAAAACTGTCTCTATATTCTAGGAACAGAGGGGGGAAATATTCATTGAGAGAATCTGTTGATCACTTCAGGAAAGAGATCTCACAAGGAAAACCTCAAGGAATACTGTTGAAAAATTCCAATATTATAATCTCCAGGAAAAAAAAAAAAATATGACAAGCTGCCAGACAAAAACAATTCAAATAACAAGGGGCAACAATCAGGATTACCCAAGATGTAGCAGCTTCTACAATAAAGGATTGGAGAGCCTGGAATATCATTCTGGAAGGTACAGGACCTGAGGTTACAACAAAGAATTAACTACCCAGGATTTGGCATCATCTTTTAGGGGAGGATATGGATCTTTGATAAAGTAAGAGACTTTCAATCATTTTTATTGAAAAAATCAGAACTAAACAAAAAAAAATCTATAAATATAGGATTCAAGAGAACCATTGAAATGCAAACAGGGGAAAAATATAGATATATACATATTTAAAGATTAAACTGTTTGCATCCCTAGATAGGAAAATGATATCTATAACTCTCGAGAACTGCATGTGATACTGGGGCAGACAGAGAGGGTATCACATGGACTGAGAATGTTGTGAATGGATTCTGATGCGATGACCTCAAAGAAAAAGACATTAAGGAGTGGAAAAAGGTATGTACTAGAAAAAAGAGAAAAGAGAAGTTATAATGGACAATTAATTCACACCAAGAGGCTCAAAAGACCACCTATTACAATCCAGAGGAAAAAAGGGAGAAGGATAAGCATTTGTATAGACCTTGATCTCTTCAATTTTGGCTCTAAGAGAGAATAACTTAATCATTCATTTGGGTAGAGAAATTTATTTAATCCTATTACGAAGTAGAAGGAGAAAGAGGAAAAGAAAAGGGAGGGGCCAAATAGAAGGGAGGGCAGAAACACTAGGGAAAAAAAAAGGTAATTCTCTTATTTTGAAAAAAAAAAAAGTTGGTAGAGTAGGTTAAAAAAAACATTACTAAGAGAAGGGGGAGGTGTGATAGGAGATAAGATGATGGGGTGGGTAAAAAAAGATATAACTAAAGACTGGGTGGAAAGAGAGAACAAAAGTATATACAGGGTGAAAATAGTACTGGTAATCATAATTGTGAATGTGAATAGGATGAACTCTCCCATAAAACAGAAGCAAATAGCAAAGAGGATTAAAAAATAGAATACTTAAAAAAAATAAAAAATAAAAAAAAAGATAACATACTGTGGATACATAAAGAATATATACAAAATAAATACATGATTTGTTTAAGAAGGGTGGATCAAAAGAGTCTTCATATAGAAGGTGGCACTTAAGATGAATCATGTAAGAAACCAGCTTCTATGAGATGGAGGTAGGGCCAGACCTTGAGGAAAGGTACTTCTGTGGAAAAGATTAAGGGAGCCATGCATATGAAACAATGAGTAGGTTAGAAGAGCTGGCTCACAAGATTAAAGAAGAGGTGTTAAATGAAAGCAGATTGCTGGTATACTTAAGGAACCTAGTTGTGAAAAGATTTAAATGTCAAATAGGGAATTTATATTTGATTCTAGAGGTAACAGTGGCATCAACTATACCTTTCCTTGTTTAGTTTACTAATGAATCCTTTTTTGCTCACACTCAAAAGCTAACTATTGCAAATTAATTTGGAACTCAATTAGAATTTATTAGTCACTTTGAAATTTATAAAATTTTCAAAATGTAGATTAAATTTGGGGTGGGAAGAGGAAAGAGAAGCAATAACAGTATGACAAAAGAAGAAAAGATTTTTGGAATTATTTTTAAAACAAACAAATAGACCTCTTTTCTGAGTAGCTTTAAGCAAAGTCAATTTTCAAGAAACTTGCAGAATCAGTAGCTTCTTATAGATGAATACACTGTCTTTCTCATTGTACTAGTTATAAAAGAAACAATCCAACTTCTTATGTATTAATGCTACTACAAATTGAATCCTACCACTAAAAAATATATATTCTCTCATTCAAATCCAGTGCAGAGTATGACTTACTACCCTCAGGGCATAATCATGTCTCCCTGCTTACATAAAACTGACACACAAAAATCAATACTAATTAAAATAAGATCAAAACACTATTAATTATCTTATTTGCCTCTCTTTTCCCTGAAATGGGTTAAGATCCATTGGCATGGTTCACAGTTCAGGCTGAATTTAACTAATCTCTCTGTAGTATTGAGAAAATGCTTCAAATGGTAGATTTGCTAGTCTTTTATCAAAGTACAAAGTCCCTCTTCTATAGAAGTACCCTTAGAAAGGAAGCCCAATAGAAGAGAATGTGCTTCATTTGGCATCCAGGAATTTAAGATTGAATCCTGGCTTTTCCACTTACTACATATGTGATTTGGCCATTTCACTTTTCTGAATAAGCCTTTCTTTTCTCATTTCTAATATGAGGGAGTTGGATTAGATGTATTAGATGCATTAAATATTATTGAATATTAAATCTATAATCCTTCAAATGCATGGGGAATTGCCGTGCAGTAAACATACGTAATTAACTTTAAGCTATAGATCTACATAACTTTTTTTTTTTTTTTAAGTGCCCTTTTTGTCAGTCAGCTTTTTACAACTTAATTTCAGGAAACCTGCACATAAGCTAAGACACTAATTTAGGATTAGGGAAGTAAATAAATTTTCATCTAAGAAATAAAGAGATTTGGAATTTGGTAATTTCTCATATTTCAAATCCTAGCAAATAGTCATAGACATTGAATCATTTTTTAAAAATTTTCCTTTCCTTTTTTATATTTATTTTTAATAGCAGCTTTTTATTTTTTCAAATACATGGAAAAATGGCTTTTAACATTCACCTCTACTTACATCTCACACCCCATACCAAAATAAAATCAAGACGGGTACATGGTTTGGACAAAAAGGGATGATACCATAAACAAATTAGGAGAGCAAGGGATAATTTACCTATCAGATCTCTGAAGAAGGGGAGAATTTATGACCAAAGAAGAACTAGAACACATTATAAAAGGAAAAATGGACAACTTTGATTACATTAAATTGAAAAGGTTTTGTATAAGCAAAACTAACAAAAACAGGATTAAAAAGGAAGTACAAAGCTGGGGAAAAATCTTTACAGCCAATGTTTCTGATAAAGGCCTCATTTATAAAATATATAAAGAAATCTTTCAAATTTATAAGAATAAAAATCATTCCCCAATTGACAAATGGACAAAGGATATGAACAGATAATTTTCAGATGATGAAATTAAAAGGCATTTATAGTTAAATGAAAAAGTGTTCTAACTCACTATTGATTAAAGAAATGCAAATTAAAATGACTCTAAGGTACCATATCACCCCTCAGATTAGTTTAGATTACAGGATAATGATAAATGTTGGAGGGAATGTGGGAAAACCAGGACACTAATGCATTGTTGCTGGAATTGTGAAATTATCTAATCATTCTGGAAAGCAATCTGGAACTATGCCCAAATGGCTATAAAATTATGCATAACCTCTGACTCAGCAGTGCTATTGCTGAGTCTGAATCCCAAGGGAATCTTAAAGGAAGAAAAACAACCCACATGTGCAAAACAGTTTGTAGCAGTTTTTTGTATGGTAACAAAGAATTGGAAAATGAATAGATGCCCATCAATTGAAGAATGGTTGAACAAGTTGTGGTATATGAAGGTAATAGAATATTCTTGTTCTATAAAAATGATGAACAAGCTTATTTTAGAAAGGCCTGAAAAGATTCACATGAACTGATGCTGAGAGAAACAATAAGAACCAGCAATACATTGTACACAGTAACAAGAATGTTAAATGATCAACTATGAAAAATTCTCAATGGTTAAGTGATCCTAAGCAATCCCAATAGACTTTGGACTGAAAATGCCTTCTGCATCCAGAAAAAGAACTAAAGAGACTGAATGTAAATCAATACATACTATGTTCACTTCTTATTTATAGTTACTGGATCCTTAAAATTATCATATCTCATCACCAAAATGAATGCCACATATTGGTCTAGACTGATGATTTTATTGGTGTGGAGGATACTCAGTATGAGGACTCTCTTCATGAATAGAGTTGGCCAAGTAATCTCTTAATTTTAATGGCACTTACTGATTAACTGATTTATTTCCAGCTAACATGTGTTGAAAGTCAGAATATTCTTTCTGAGTCTAAAACTGATCCTCTATTTATTATGCTGTATTGTTTCTTCGTAAAATTAATAAAGAGGAATTCATTCAATTGAATTTGATCCATTGAGTATTTATTAAGTTCTTACTAGTAGATTGGCATTGTGATAGCTGCTGTGGCCAGATAGACAAAATAGGTAAATATCCTGGCTTTCAGAAGTACATATCCTCCTGTGGAAAGGGCACAATGTATACATAGATAAAAAATAGACACATATCCCTACCCCCCCAAAGTGAATTATTTGGTGAGAGAAGAACAAATGGGTTGAACCTTGACTGGAATTTGGAATTGCCTGAGACAACAGTGTGTATACAGATGACAGTGGGTATGAACATTGTAAGCATGTGAACAACTTGTATTCCAATGCAGGGAATCAGACTATGGCAGGTTCAGGCTTAGTCAGGAAATTTATAGAATTTCTAAGTAATTTGGAATTAGCTTGGAAAGATAGCTTGGGACCAGTTCATGAAGGTCTTTACAAGTCCAATGAAGAAATTTACATTTTATCCTAGAAGCAATAAGAAGTCACTAAAACTTCTTTTGGAGGAAAGGCAATACTGCATATGCAGGATGAGAGTAAATAAACACTTTTTCTTCAAGCAAATATTTCACAGAATTAGTCTTTACATGAAGCAATTTATCTTAGTTCAACTAGAAATCACATGAACTGAATTCTAATTCTTGTTTTGCACAGGATTACCAAATGACCTTCAGAGAGTAACTATAATCTCATTTGTGGTCTCTATGCCATAGAGATGAGACAATGTTATAAGTCTTTTTTGGTATTCAGTAACTAAATTCCCTGGATGAGTTCCTAGATGAATTACCTTACACCAAAACTCATTCTATAACAGAATACTGAGTTTCTAGGGAATTTTTTTTTGCTGAGAGAATGTAGAAAAATGGGAATAGAAATAACTAATGGCCTTCTTTGGAGCAGCATCATAAAGTCACTAATCTTGAATTGATTTAAAAAAAAAAAAAATAGACTGATGATAAGCAATAGTCAGACCTGAACATTGGTAATGTTTTGAATACTGCCAATTATTTTGGAATTTTTCCCCCCCACAAAGCTCTGTTTACTCACATGCTAAAGAAATGGATTTGCTAATCAAGGCCTAAACTACAATTTAAGAAGTTCAGTTTGCAAAATACAAAGACTATACCTTCCCAGTCAGAGGAAGTAGGCAATAACCTTGTATTTTAGAAGGCCAGGCTAAAATATAAACCAGTGCATGCTGGGCTTCTAGCACTTTGGAAAAAGCAGTCACTGCATTTTCATCAGACATATTTATTGCCACTAAATATAAAAGGGGACTTTTACCTGTTTAATTGGTCTGTGTATGCTGGATTTTATTGAAATAAAATATTGTATATGATTCATTTTCAGTAAAATTTCATGATAATGTGACTAGGGTTCTATAAAACTGTGACTAAAATAAAAAATGTCATACTTTTTTAGAAAAATCAATAGATGCTTTGCTTAGGCTTACCAAAGGGAACACATAGGTCTTCAGAATGAAAATTACTTTGCTCTTGCAAATCACAATAGGAATAAAATAAAAAAAAAAAAAATAAGATGCGGGAAAGGGGAAGTTAACTATCTTCTAATTTTTTCTATGAAAGGGTAAGTATTTTTGTATTTACTACTTCACACATTGGCACTTACTATCTCAGACAAATACTTCAAATCAGAATTTCTTAACCTAAAATTTAAAGACCCAGTCTTGTGGATAAATTATAAAGGTTTAGTAAATGGAGATGGAAAAAAACAAGCAACAAAAACAAACACCCCCCCACACCAACAAAATACCTCTGTACCTTAATTGGTTTCACTTGTAATTCTAGATATGTGATGTTATAAGTATTTTAAAAAAACCATAATTCTTAGAAGGGATCCATAAGCTTCACCACTACTAAAGGGATCCATGAGCTCTAAATGTTAAGAACCCATGCCCTAAATGAAGCCAGAAAAGGGAATTATAGCTATTTCCAAACTTGAGTTTTAGCCTAATATTTTAAAGATTACACAACAAATGACTGCCAATGATGAGATACCCTTTAATTTGCATTCCAAATTTTCTCAGTCAATGTTCGGGGACTTGCTGATGTCCCCATCTCCGCACTACATCTTCCAGAAGGCTTTGCTTGTTGAGAGTTCATGAAAATAATTTCTGAAGTACCACCTAGGAGGATGCAGTGGCAGAGATGACTGGAAGTGTAATTTTCTTTCTTTTAAAAAAAATTTAAAAATTATTTTTGTAAGTATGATTTTCAAGGTGAAAGAGAGAAAGAGACTTTGAGAGGGAGCAGTGAGGAAGAGTTCTCTCTCCCACTTTCTCTTTCTACCTCTCTATAAGCATTGCCTAATAATCCAGGGGCAGCTAGATGGTCCAGTAGATTCAGTAACAGGCCTGGAGTCAATAAGACTAATCTTGTATTTAAATCTGGTCTGACACTTCTTAGCTGTATGAACCTGCCAAGTCACTTAACTTTGCCTTGGTTTCCTCAATTGCAAAATGAACTGGAGGAGAAAATGGTGAAGCAGTCCAATATCTTTGCCAAGAAAACCCCAAATGTAGTCACAAAGAGTTGGATACCACTGAAAATACTGAACAACAACCCAGTGAAATAGAGGAAAGTTCCTGATTTACTACTAATAAACTACTCCTAGTAGATTACATTGGTTGTATTATCAGATCTTGGAATGGAATCAGAGTAAGTCCCTGTCCAAAATAGCTAATAAACAAGCAATGGAGATTCAGTTGTGGCAGGATCAGGGTTGTTGCTGTTATTAGATTGCTAAGTGTAAACTACTAGATTTAAAATAATAAAAATTTAATTTTATTAAGAAATGTAAAAATGATTCTTACTTTGTAAGCCATACAAAAATAGGTGGTAGGTAGCCCTCAGGCTAGACTATTTTGCAGAATTCTTATTTTGTCAGGAATGGTATGATTTGAATCATCTCTTTGGTGATTAAGAGTCAGGTATTTTTCATTAAGCACCTGACCTGTTATTTATGTATTTTTAATTTCATCAGGAAAGTCAAGTCAGATAAAATGAGATAAAGTTCTATTCAATGACCAATGATAGAATTGAGGTGTTTTCCAAGTATTGCATCTGTAGTTAATGTAGCAAGATTAGAGAAAAATCAAATTTAATTTGTTGCTTTTAGGGTTGGAGATTGGGAAGTGAAACAAAGATGACCAGGTTTTTTTTTCAGTTTTCTCAAACCAGCATTGCCTTTTCGATTCACAAAACTGAAGATGAATATAGGAAGAAAGTTCAAAAGTAGTTTCTTTTCTATAACTTACTTAGCTAGAACCAAGAGAACATTGTACACAGTTATTATGAGATGATCAACTGTGATAGACTTGGCTCTTTTCAACAATGAGCTGATTCAGGCAATTCCAATAGACTTGGGATGGAAAATCCCATCCACATCCAGAGAAACTATAGAGACTGAAAGTAGATCAAAGCATGTTATTTCTACCTTTTTTTATTGTTGTTGTTATTTGTTTGCTTCTTTTTTTCTTGTGTTTCTTCCTCTCAATCTGATTTTATGTGTGCAGTATGATGAATATGGAAGTATGTTTAGAAGAATTATATATATTTAACCTATGTTGGATTGCTTACTGTGTTGGGGGAAAGAGGAAGAAAAATTTGGAGCACAAGGTTTTAGAAAGATTGAATGATGAAAACTATCTTTGCATGTAGTTAGAAAAATAAAATACTTTTAAAATTAAAAAAAAAAATTCCCTTCACTACTTCATGGCTGACTCCACCCAACAGGGAGAAATTAGCTTTCCTGAAAATGCCATGGGAGTGAACTCTTGAAACTCTCCTAGATTGGGGGCAGCTAGGTGTCGCAGTAGATAGAGCACCACCCTTGAATTCAGGAGGACCCGAGTTCAAATCTCGTCTCAGACACTTAATACTTCCTAGCTGTGTGACCCTGGGCAAGTCACTTAACCCCAGACTCAGAAAAAAAAAAAAAAAAGAAAAGAAAAAAGAAACTCTCCTTGATCTTTTGAGAAACTCTCCTTTGGAAGAGGCCTGCCTCAGGGAATCAAGATAAAGTGGCTACATTCTGTTATCTTGATGAGACTAACTGTACCCTCCATTGACTAGCTGTACCCTCCATTGACTAGCTGCATCCCTTATTGTGTTGAAAATTAGCCCAGGACCACTTCCACTCAACTTGAACTTAAGTGGCCTCATTCTCCCAGAAACCTAGGGCTAGGGGCAGTAATCTCATTTAATTGATCTCTTGTAAAAAAGGCAATTTTAAATTCATAATTTGCAGAGGCCCAAAATAGGACCATGCCTTCTCAAGGAACCTCTCTCTCCTCTCTTTGGCATAGCTGCCTGTCAGGACCCCTGCCCAGTATGAAGACATTCTTTTCTCAGTATTAACACCTCTGTTTATCTCTGGGCCAGGGTTTCTTTGCTAGGACCTTTATCTCTCTGCCAGAACTGACTTCTCAGTGCTAATCAAACTTTTCAGGTTATGAATTCTTTCACATTGGACCTTCGCTGACCAAGAGGGAGTTCCACAACTCTCTGCACTGCCACTAACAAAATCATTTGGTTCCCCAACTGAATCATTCCGTTCCCTACCCACATCAATGGCATAGCAGATATAGTGCCAGGCCTGGAGTCAGTAAGATTCAATTTACTGAGTGTGTGCTCCTGGGCAAGTCATTTAACCCTGTTTGTCTCAGTTTCCTCATCTGTAACATGAGCTGGAGAAGGAAATGGCAAACTGTTCCAGTAGGTTTGTCAAGAAAATGCAAATGAGGGTCACAGAAAATAAGTGAACATCTGCTAACATTTCTGAACAGAAGGAAAGAGCCTTACAACCTCTGACTGTAGGAGACTGATGTATTTTGATTAGAAGAGTCATGTGAGTGAACTCTAGTTCTCCCTTGCTGTGGCACTCCTCAGTGGTCTTCAGACATTGTATCAAATTGCAATAAAGAAAGCTCTTCAGATGAATACAGTAGCTGAAGCCTATTTATTTAATCAAATAAAATTGACAAAACCCCATTTTTTTCCCTACCCACTACAGCCATCTTCTCTCAGGCCCTCATTTCTTCTTGCCTAGATAATTAATATAGCTTGCTAAGTGTCTTTCTGATTCTAGTCAAATCATTTCCCGTCAATTCTATCTTTATTGTTTGCTAGCCTTCCTAAAATACCACCATGATCATGCTATTCCTCTACTCAAAAATCCTTCATTGATTGTTGCCTTCCAACTAAAGTCAATATAAGTTCCTGATATTGACAAAGTCCAAACTACCCATCCAACTTTAATTCATATTTCTTCCCATCCTTTGTCCTAATGCCATCTTCTTTCATCTTGATTCACTCAAGCTTTTATCTATTCCCCGAATCTTGATCTTCACTATCTCCCTTTCCATTCTCTGTATGATGAAGCCTCTCCCTAATTTCAAGAGTCAATTCAGTTGCCACTAGTCTCTCCTTTCCCCTTCCCTATTATGAAAGTGATTCCTTCTTCCTCAGATTCCCCATAACATTTTATCAAAGATTCTCTTTCTTGATCACATTTCAACTTGGAGCATAATTCTTGATATACATCTTCATTTCAGTCCTTACTCAAAATATTGATATAATTTAATGACTTGGAACCTTGCCCCTAATCTTTGCTACCATCAAGGCGCAGCCCTGATGGATCCCAAACCCTAAGTCTTGTGTAATCATACCAATGATTCAGAACTGACAAAATATTACTCCTATGGCCAGGTTAAATAGGAGAATATAAAATACAAACCTAGACATTGATTCTCCTCTTTCCTCTTCTTCCATAGAACTATAATTACATATGTTGATTAAGTTCCTATACTACTATTATCACTTTCTTGGCTAAATTCAGTGTTTGTGGACTACTTCAAGTAATCAAAGAAAGAAAAGAAGGAAATAAGCAAATATTCTATGCTAACCCCTATACTAAGTGCTTTACAAATATTAATTCATTTTAATGGGGTGCAGAAACACTGAACTGCAAAACTATAATGGGTTTCAGGACTTCCCTATATTGTCCATAAAATTTTGGGAAGAGGGATTTTGAACAATAGAAGCATCTTGGGGATTACTGGCCACTGTTGAGAATTGTCTCAAAAGAATTTGTAGATTTAAACTATCTCCAAATCAGTAGGCAAAAAAAATTTTATTATGCTGCTAATAATGGGTTAAATTCAAATGGGGTTTTTAGCAAAGGAAAGGGGGTGCATGTAGATTTTTATAGAGGAAAAATAAACTTGGAGATTGGCATCATAACTCGACTTTCTGATTGAATACAGTGACTGTAGAATTATAATCGTTTTGCTAATGCTAAGAATTCAGCTAGGAATTCTACCAGGGATAGGACTATAATAAAAGTTCTTTTAAAGGCTAAACAAAAAAAGCCCAATTAAGATCAAAATGCCAAGATAATTGGTGCTCCTCCCTGCTTGCCTCTGGGAGTTGCTTGGGCTATAAAATTCAGGCTTTCTCCAGATAATGTCACTTCCAGCAATCTATCTGTCCCCATCAATTGGATACTCACAACAATTTTGGGAGGGGGATGATACTATTATCTTCCTTCTATGGTTGAAGAACCTGAGGCAAACAAAAGTTAATTGGCTAGCCTTGGGTCTCCTACTTAGAGTTTGAGACTGGATTTGAATTCATATCTTCCAAAATTCAGGTCCAGGGCTCTATTTGTTGCTTCATTGAAATACAGTGTTTAAAATAATTTCTGGGGTGGGAAAATGCATAATGAATTCCGAGCAATCTATTTACCAATATGTTGTTGGAACATAGGCATATTTACTATCTGTGTGACCTTGGGTCTGAATATTCTGTATAATTAGAAGGTTGAATTTGATGGCTTTAGGTATCTTTTCCAGTTCTACAGTTAAATACTATGAGAACCACCTTTGTAAATTGGTTACTGCCTTTATTCCTTTACTAGCCAATTGTCCCCTTGGCCTCTAGAGAATTGTTGCCAATGCTTTCTTTCCCCAGAGGCTCTCTAGTCTCAAGTTACAGAAATTAGGATCCATTTCAAGGGCAGGACCACATTCTCCCGCACCTTTGCAGTATCTGCAGTCTCTGAAAATGAGAAAGACTGTTTCAAGAGCAGATCAATATCCTGCTGTGGGAGAGAGTTGAAGACAGCATGTTGGAAAAAGAAATGAAAAATATAAATGGGAACTGCCAATATCTGCCTTAACCCATTCAGACTGACTTGGTATTCCCTGAAGCCCTGTAAAAAGTAAACATAACAGAAAGCAAAAAAAAAAAAAAAAATAAATAAATAAATAAAAAAAAATAGGGATTTAAATAACAATAATCATAATAACCATAACAAATATATAACAAAATGCTTTTTTATCTTAAAGTGATTTTGAAGACCTTGTTTTGACCCCAAAAATATAAAATTCTCAAAGCCTCCAAGGAAAAAGAGAGACAAATTTTAAGCTTGAATCAGGAGGTCATCAAAGGCAGACAAAATTGGTTTTATATAAATATAAAGTGTTTATATAAATATAAAATATTTGGTTCTCCTGGGACAAAACACTATGTTTATTAGGAAGAAACTTGTACTTGTGTAATGTCAAGTGACTCAAATAATATTTAGAAGCAAAGGCTCAATGGAAAAAAAACATGTTTAAAGAAATTAACACTTTCAAATATCAGTCCTAAGATATATACATATACATATATGTGTATGTATTTTATAATAGTAAAATGTACCAGAATGGATTTAGCAAAGGCATCCAAGCAATAATATATATTATAATAGTAAAATCTAGGCCCTACCCTAGCAAAAGTGGAAATAATTAACATGGTTTCAATGATTATCTTCAAACTGCAGGAAAAATTATTTCAAGAAAAATTCTTTTAAAAGTTGTAGGAATATTTCCTGAACCAACAGTTACAATTTCATGATGCAATAACAAAGGGCTGATAACAGTAATATGTCACTGGACCTGTTCAATGTAACTGATACTGTTTTCCCACCAGACAGAGTCTTGGAAATGGCTAACATCCAAGGATGGAATCAAAAGGTCTTCTTTGGTTATTATTTATATGAACTCAATTAACAGTCTATAAACAAAGAAATGCTGAAAATATGGTTGGATTACATGTACTTTTTTTTAATCAGAGGCAGAAGGGTTCATGACAGTGAACTCAGATTATCATTGCCACTAGAAACTACAGAAAGTTAACTCTTAAGAAATCCAATACAGATTTTTCAAGGAAATAGCAGATCTTTGTAAAATAGCATTATATTTTTAAATCAACAAAGGCTCAATGGAAAAAAAAACATGTTTAAAGAAATTAACACTTTCAAATATCAGTCCTAAGATATATACATATACATATATGTGTATGTATTTTATAATAGTAAAATGTACCAGAATGGATTTAGCAAAGGCATCCAAGCAATAATATATATTATAATAGTAAAATCTAGGCCCTACCCTAGCAAAAGTGGAAATAATTAACATGGTTTCAATGATTGTCTTCAAACTGCAGGAAAAATTATTTCAAGAAAAATTCTTTTAAAAGTTGTAGGAATATTTCCTGAACCAACAGTTACAATTTCATGATGCAATAACAAAGGGCTGATAACAGTAATATGTCACTGGACCTGTTCAATGTAACTGATACTGTTTTCCCACCAGACAGAGTCTTGGAAATGGCTAACATCCAAGGATGGAATCAAAAGGTCTTCTTTGGTTATTATTTATATGAACTCAATTAACAGTCTATAAACAAAGAAATGCTGAAAATATGGTTGGATTACATGTACTTTTTTTTAATCAGAGGCAGAGGGGTTCATGACAGTGAACTCAGATTATCATTGCCACTAGAAACTACAGAAAGTTAACTCTTAAGAAATCCAATACAGATTTTTCAAGGAAATAGCAGATCTTTGTAAAATAGCATTATATTTTTAAATCAACAAAGGCTCAATGGAAAAAAAAAACATGTTTAAAGAAATTAACACTTTCAAATATCAGTCCTAAGATATATACATATACATATATGTGTATGTATTTTATAATAGTAAAATGTACCAGAATGGATTTAGCAAAGGCATCCAAGCAATAATATATATTATAATAGTAAAATGTAGGCCCTACCCTAGCAAAAGTGGAAATAATTAACATGGTTTCAATGATTGTCTTCAAACTGCAGGAAAAATTATTTCAAGAAAAATTCTTTTAAAAGTTGTAGGAATATTTCCTGAACCAACAGTTACAATTTCATGATGCAATAACAAAGGGCTGATAACAGTAATATGTCACTGGACCTGTTCAATGTAACTGATACTGTTTTCCCACCAGACAGAGTCTTGGAAATGGCTAACATCCAAGGATGGAATCAAAAGGTCTTCTTTGGTTATTATTTATATGAACTCAATTAACAGTCTATAAACAAAGAAATGCTGAAAATATGGTTGGATTACATGTACTTTTTTTTAATCAGAGGCAGAGGGGTTCATGACAGTGAACTCAGATTATCATTGCCACTAGAAACTACAGAAAGTTAACTCTTAAGAAATCCAATACAGATTTTTCAAGGAAATAGCAGATCTTTGTAAAATAGCATTATATTTTTAAATCAACAAAGGCTCAATGGAAAAAAAAAACATGTTTAAAGAAATTAACACTTTCAAATATCAGTCCTAAGATATATACATATACATATATGTGTATGTATTTTATAATAGTAAAATGTACCAGAATGGATTTAGCAAAGGCATCCAAGCAATAATATATATTATAATAGTAAAATGTAGGCCCTACCCTAGCAAAAGTGGAAATAATTAACATGGTTTCAATGATTGTCTTCAAACTGCAGGAAAAATTATTTCAAGAAAAATTCTTTTAAAAGTTGTAGGAATATTTCCTGAACCAACAGTTACAATTTCATGATGCAATAACAAAGGGCTGATAACAGTAATATGTCACTGGACCTGTTCAATGTAACTGATACTGTTTTCCCACCAGACAGAGTCTTGGAAATGGCTAACATCCAAGGATGGAATCAAAAGGCCTTCTTTGGTTATTATTTATATGAACTCAATTAACAGTCTATAAACAAAGAAATGCTGAACATATGGTTGGATTACATGTATTTTTTTTTTTTTTTAATCAGAGGCAGAGGGGTTCATGACAGTGAACTCAGATTATCATTGCCACTAGAAACTACAGAAAGTTAACTCTTAAGAAATCCAATACAGATTTTTCAAATAGCAGATCTTTGTAAAATAGCATTATATTTTAAAATCAACATCTACCAAATATTTAGAGAGATATGATCAGTTGATTTTTCTTGCACAGCATGACAAATATGAAAATATGTTTGAAGAACTACATGTTTAACCTATGGCAGATTTCTTGTTGTCTTGGGGAGGAGAGAGAAAAATTTGGAGCACAAGGTAAATGTTGAAAAGTAGCTTTGCATATAGTTGGAAAAATTTAAAAAAAAATTAATTTTTTTTAAAATAAAGGTATGATCAAGCAACATGGTAAAGTAGATAAGAAACCTTGAAACCAGGAAGAGCTTGGTTTAAAAAGTGCTTCTCCCACATGCTAGCTGTGTGACTTTGGCATATCTCCTAAACTCTTAAAGTTTTAGACTACACTTTAAGGCCATAATTGCAGAAAAGGTAACCTATGTTTGTATAGTGAGTTTTATCATGGGAAAATTGTCCGTACCAATTAAATCACAGACCCAATCTCTATTGTACAGATAGAGATTGAGAAACAGACTTTTAATACAGACTTCCTGAGGGCTAAAAGACAAATCAGCAGCAAAGAGATATATGCGCATTTGGGCACAAGGGCTATATAGAAAAGAAAAGAAAAGAAAAGAAAAGAAAAGAAAAGAAAAGAAAAAAAAAGTAAGATTTGTTTTTTTGCCTCTGTGAGAGAAGCAGCTAGGTGGTAATGATGAGGAGTAAACTGAGGTCTAAACAGAGATGGGTCAGTTCCTTTTCTCTCTCTCCTTCCTTCCTCAAAGTAACCAAGGGTGGGTTCGGCAGCAAAGGAATTTGCTACTTAATGCTGTATGGAAACATAGTCTATTGATTAGAATGGAAACACCGGAGAGCCGGTGGGCAAAATGGCTGCATGGTACAAGGCCAATTTTGCAAAGAATAGATTTTTGAGGACTCTGTTTTATACTAGAGCACAATTATTCAGAGGCAGTGATGTAAGAAGGTTCCGGAAAGTGATGTAAATAAGATAAGGATTCTCTTGTTATCTTTTGGGGACAGACAGAAGTCTCTTCCCAAAAAGGAATTTCCTGCTGGCATTTGGTCTATCTGAGCAGATTAGAATGGGAGCTGTAAAACCCCAGCCAGCTCAGATAGCCCAAACTAGTTTGACCAGATCTTGTATCAAAGGTCCAAGTCCCAAAGGAAGTTGTAGATCAAACAAGGAATATCAAGGGGCTACGGCCCTCAACAGTACATACTGAATACATTGCTGGATATTGAGTAAATTAAATCCTAATCCAGAAAGAATATCTGTATTTACTTGGTGTATGACTAAGAGCAAGTCATTTAATAACAGTGAGCCTCAGTTTCTTTTTTCTATAAAATAAAAGAATTGGGCTTGAGAGCCTCCAATGTTCCTTCTAAATCTCAATCTATGATTCATAAATTCCTTGATTTCTTTGATGGAACTTTCCCTCATCATATTGTTGTTTAGTTATTGTTCAGTTCTGCCTTACTTTGTATAACCCTACTACATATGGGATTTTCTTGGTGAAGATACTAGATTAATTTTCTGTTTCCTTCTCTAGCTAATTTGACAGATGAGAAAACGGAGTCAAACAGGGTTAAGTGACTTACCCAGGGTCACACAGATAGTGTCTGAGACCAAATATGAACTTAGGTCTTCTTGATTCCAAGCCTAAACATCTGTCTACCTAGGCTGCCCCATATCTTCTAGAATAGGTCCATACAGAAATTACTGGATCTATACTTTGTATCCTTGAGATGTACTACTGCCAGTAAGGGGGTTCCCCTTCTCTAAGTCCCTTATCCCCATCCTCCATAGGAAGCATCATCAATAAATAACACTTTAATAGCCATGTTTACCCTTATGATCCATCTTCCAAACTCAAACCTAATATGATGACACAGCATTAGTTGTCAGCATCTGCTGATGTTGACTTGTTAAGCAGCAGCTGGAAATGCTAATGGACTTAGCTAGTGCTTTTAGCTTCCATTCTGTAGTTATCTTAGCATGTTGTACTATCTCACTGTGTTTTCATAAGTTCTTCAAAGGGCAGATATAAAATTTATGGTATAAAGGAATATAGAACTATGAAGGAAAGAACATTGACTTTGGCATCTGGAAGTTCTGAGTCCGAGGCTGGCTACCTTTCTACTTTGTGGCCATAGACAAAGCACTTCACTGCTCTTAATCTTAACCTTCACTTGCACTTAACTCTTAACAAATACTGAAAACTACATCAGTTTCCTCATTGTAAAATGAAGGAGCTGGAATAGATGAACTTTAATATATTCTAGATATACAAAAATCCTGCCACTATTTTAGAGATATATATCATGCCTCAAAATGTCATATGCTTCCTGGAGCAGGCTTTGTGGCACTGACATGGTTAAATGATGAATAGAAATAAGAATTATTGCAACATGAATATCTCTATAAGTAAAACTTATTTTTGATTTTCATTTAACTTCAAAAGAATCTGATTAGCAAATAGCCATTGAAGAATCATTGGCAATTATGTTCCATAATTATGGCTCCTGCTAATGTCATTTAGCTTGCAGTCTTTCATATTTAGGCCTATTAATTAATCCCCATAAGCATATTCAGTTATAATCAATACAACAAAGCCTCCATGGTAAATTACAAATAATCCCCAAATCCCTTCAATAGGTTGTGTTTTGGAGGAGGAGTAGAGCTTTTTTGCATCCTTTGTTAGAGAACACTTCAGTTAGGAGGATAGATGAATGAATGTGTTGGTAATTGATAGCTCTTCACTAAAACTCACCTTTCTATATAATGTTCTTCATGAGACAAATATTGAAAACTACAGCCATGGCTGCAATTGGTAGCTATATATGTCTAGAGAGGAAGACAAGAAGGAACAATTTTAGCAAAGAAATTCCAACCTGAGAAATAACCATCAATGTTTTTTGCATCATTATAGAACTCTTCGTTAGATGGCCACTATTTTCAGCCTTACCAAAATTTAATTTGCCAAATGTTCCCAAGAGAGTGTTCAACAAAGATCATTGCATGAGACGCAAAAATCCTTACTGTCACTTACTTTAAAGAAAAGTGTTTAGATTCCTTGATCTCTTTTTAAAAAGACCTTTCTATACTAAAAAGGCTTTATCTGTTTCTACTTGACATATAGGAAGGGTTTACTAAATGCTTTTTCTCATTCATTCATTTTGTTTGATCTGTCAGATAATTTTATCCCAGCATTCTGCACTGGGAATGTCTCTGACATCCTTCTTTTTCCTTGCTTTTTGAAGTTTCTCAACAACAAACATGGTTGTAAGCCAGGATTCTGTAAAATGATGTCTTACATGACATGGTCTTCCAAAAATAGAACAGTGTACTTGATTGGTAAGTAATGAGCTTCCCATCATTCAGAGGTATCCAAGCAGATCCTAGGTAACATGTCATGAAAGCTGAAGATGAGACTATAGAGCTCTGTGTAGCAGAATTTGCTAGATGACCTCTAAGCTCTATTCTAACTCTATATTTAATGATTCTCCAAATTCCTGTTTAGTGACACAAAGAATAATGGTCTGTGCTTGCTCTCTTGGCATTTAGCTTTCCCCTCCTTATTCCACTTTCAGCTCTGGCCTATTTCCCAGGGCTTAGCACACAACCCTCAGCAGCTGCCTGGCTTCAGAACCAATCTAGGAGAAGAGAACTGGCAATGCCATATGCAAAAGATGCCCCAGCAACAAACGTTTGCCCCAAATATAGATACCCTCATATGTGCGATCTCCAGGGAAAATATGAAGAAATTTTCAAAGAAGTGGTAAAGAAGAAACAAGGTTAATTTAGGAAGCAAGAGATGACTTTAGAATTGCAACTTTTTCAAGCTGTATTAGTCAACCAGTATTTCAGATGATCTATTCAGTAGTTTTTGGGATATTCACAATATCTATGTAAGTATAAACATGAGTACAATATCTAAAATGAGAGGTGGTATAATGGATAGAGAGCTGCTTAGAAAAAGGAAGACCTAGGTTCAAATTCTTACTCTAACAGATTAGCTGTCAGCTTCAGCAAGTCACAAAGTTTCTGGGTGATCTAAAAATTTTTTTTTTCTAAATTGCAAAGAAGGGAATGATTTGCATTGGTAAAAGGAAATTCCTCCTCCTATAGTTATACACACCCAAGAAATAAAATGTTTAGTTCTAATCCCAATCTGTAAGTATAGTAGTACTTTAAGTATGAGCTATGATCAACTTTCCCTCCTTTTTCCTCTCTTTCTCCCTTTCTCTTTCCCTCCTTCCTTCCCTCTCTCTCTTCCTCCTTTCCTTTTTTCCTCGTTCTTTCCTCTCTTTCCCTCCTCCCTTCTTTTCTGTTTGTCTCTGTCTGTGTCTTTGTCTCTGTCTCTCTTTCCCTGTCTCTGTCTCTCTCATCTGACTGTGTCTCTCTCCCTCCTTATTTGAGTACAATTGTAGAAGAAATAATTTTAAATGTCCAAAGAGATATTTAAGTTTTACCTAGGAAGAGATTCTCATTACCCTTCACCTGAATTATAAGAATGATCCAGGGGCAGCTAGATGGTGCAGTGGATAGAGTGCCCTGAAGTCAGGAAGACCTGAGTTCAAACCTGGCCTCAGTCACTTAATACTTCCTAGCTGTGTGACCCTGAGCAAGTCACTTAACCTTAATTGCCTCAGCAAAACAAAAACAAAACAAAACAAACAAAAAAAAAAACTTCTAATTTGTCACTCTGTTTCCATTTTCTCTCCATCCCAATGCATGTTTTACCATGCTTTATGTGGAATAGCTCTGAACATGCAAATTCACCTCTTTCTCATTTCTTCTAGGTTAAAATATAAATTTTGCAGACTGTAACTTATGGCCCTACACAATTTTTCTCCAACTTGCCTTTCTAATCTTGTCTCTCTTGATTGCTGTTTCCACTTTCTATATCTCAAACAAGTGGGATTTTAGTAATTTCTCTGATTTTGATGCTTCAACTTCCATCTCAATGAATTCATACACTTCATGTAGGGCCTAGCTTCTTAAACTGTATGTTGTGACCCCACATGAGCTTTCACAACTGAATGTGAGGGTCATGAAATTATGATTTATTATCAGTAAATGTTTGATTTGTATACCTATTTTATATACCTATATGTTCAGTCACATAAAAATTTCTCAGGCAAAAAGGAGTCATGAGTAGAAAAAGTTTAAGCCCTGATATAGGGAATATATTTCCTCCTTCATATAAGGAATAGATTCATTGGAATTTTTATCTTCCTTCAGGATTCAGTTCCAGAAACCTTTCCTGATTTCTCTCCTCCCTCAATTTATCTGGTGTTTTCAGTGTACACATTTTTGTCTCCTTATGTAAACCTTTTGTAAATGCAAATGCCTAGAGGGCAGAAGCCCCTCAAACACTTTGAAGCTGGGATTACTTTTTGTTTATGTTTTTCTTTTTTTCATCTTTTTAATGTTTGACTCTTGTTGGAGTGCTCAATAAATATTATGTGCTTAATAAATGCTTGTTAAATAGAATTTGCAACTGTTGTAAATGAACCGTGTTTATTATAGCCATAATGAGTTAATCAGCCAAAGCTATTGTGACACTAGCTGCCTTGGGGAAATTCTTAAAAAGTAGAGAGAATTGTGAATTTATAGGGACCCCCTTTACCAGAAAGCAAGCCTATGCTGTAAATTTCTCAGAGTTCCTTTAAATATTGAAAGATCATTCATTAATCAAGTTCTATTTTGGGGGGATGTTCCTGTTTGTTGAATTCTTTGAAAGCTAACCCCAATGCATAACAATCTTTATGGTTATTAGCCTTATTTCTAACCTACATCTCCATGCTATAATTTTAATCCAATTCCACTGATGGTTTAGCCATACTCAAATCTATTCTTATAATAGGTGTCAGAAATATTGGGGAAACCCAAATGTCTCAGCTACAATTGAGTAAAGTGAATTCTAACCTCTATGTGCTGCTGCCAGATCAATTTTTACAGTGCTCTCAGATCAATTGTTAAAATGGAATTGACCTTTCAGCAGAGAGTAGTCTGAATGGGGAAGCTGGGAGATTTAGTTTCTTTCTATTCCTGTTTTTGCCATTAACTAGCTGTTTGACTTACAACCTTTCTGAGGCTTAGGTTCCTTATGTTCAAAATGAAGACTGTTGTGTGTGCCCAATCTACCTCACAGAATTGTTGTAGATTTCAAAGAAGAGGGAATCATATTTGAGAAAATAACAGCTTTCAAAACTGTGAAGAATTATATTAGTAAAGGGAAAAATTAGATGTCTAATGGATCACAGTCTTATAGAATTTTATAGATTTCAGTGAAATTTTGCTGTGGGCATTAATTGTGAGGAAGCATATTAGGAATTGTTGGACATAAAGGAGCTGATCTAAGAACAGGCTTCCTGATTCCATTTCCATCTTCTTCC
This sequence comes from Sminthopsis crassicaudata, assembly GCF_048593235.1. Classification (NCBI taxonomy): domain Eukaryota; kingdom Metazoa; phylum Chordata; class Mammalia; order Dasyuromorphia; family Dasyuridae; genus Sminthopsis; species Sminthopsis crassicaudata. The sequence goes on from NC_133618.1 coordinate 97,309,590, forward strand.
TGCCCATGTTTATAGCTTTAAGCTGCCTGCTTGTCTTTCTGCAAAAGGGCAGCTGACAGAAAATCAGGTCAATTTAGGAACAGATCCTATAATTAATTCAATGCTAGGTTTTTGAACATGACAGTTATTTCGGGTGGGAAAAATGCATAAAACTTTCCACCTATATATTTTCCTGTACAAGATGGTTTAAGCAAAGAACTGAGAACAAGAAGGCAGATGGGAAAAACTACCCAGAATCATTTTAAATGTACTCAGGCATTTTTTTCCCTACTGTCAAAGACCTGCATAGATGTATGGAACTCAACAGTCCTTTTTAAAACTTTGGTTGCAAAACAAAACCACTTATCATATGCTACACTGTATTCAAATAATGGTACAGCTGGCAAATCAGAAAATTGAAAATGCCCTGTAGGTAAAAATGTCTATATTAATATACTTCAGAAAGTAGCAGTTAGGGAGAAAAATTCTCTTGTGGCACTCACAGAATGTTGTTTCACTGAGCAAAGCTATGTAGCAAAAGAAGCAAAAATGCCAGACACTGATAACTACTATCTCACTAATTTTTTTTTTAATAAAAGAAAGATTAGGAATTCCATTTGAACTGACTAAATACATCTAATAATTCTCAAAAAAGAATCAGGAATATTATTATCAAACTCTACTGATTTCCCAAGAGATGTAGTAGTGCCCCTTTTCCTACCTCCCAACTCCCCACCTCTTAGCAAATACTTCAGATTTTAGTTTCAATATATGGTACTGAAAATATACAATTAGTAGGTATATTATTTTGGGGTGATATTAAATAGTCTTTGAAGAATTTAAGAATCTTGTAAAAAATCATATTCTGAAGTTATGCTTAATGGAAAAAAAACAGATTTTATAGGATTCAGAAGTCCCAATCTGATCCTGACAGAGTGTGCTTTCTACATAGAGTTGTGTTTACTGAATCAATTTGATGCCTTTGAAAAGTATGAATCCCAAGTTTCTGAATAATGCCACTTTAAACAATAAGGATCAGTTCTTTTTTTTTTTTTTTTAATAGTAAAATTAAAAGGAGAGGATGAACAGATCACTCCTAGGAATACTTGCAGGGAGAAAAAGGAGGAACTGAGTATCTAAAAAATGAAGAACATGTGTAATTTGTGCCTGCCGTTTTAGCCCTGAATTTGGTTCTATTCCATTTCAGTACAAATAGTGAATTGTATGCTTTATCCTCAATGCTAGAGATGTTCTGAAAGACTAAAAAATGCTCTATAATATAGTTGCTAATACTTTGTCTAGTTGTAAGACAAAGATAGAATGTAATATAGATAGAACTTTAGGAAGTAAGGAATGAAAGATATCAAATTTGGCAGAAGTTAACAGGGAAAACTTCCTGAAGGAGATAGGGATTAAGGTAGGCCTTGATATACTAGTGGAATTTTGTTGATGAAAAGGTGTGAAATGTGAAAATAAGGATGAGACTTGTGTGTTTCAGGAAATAGTGAGATAAGCTTGGCAGACTCTCAAGATAACATCAGAATTAATTAATAAACACTAATTAGATGCCTAGATTTTAAGTGTTAGGTACCTTGTAAGATAGATGCTAGGGAAAAAAAGATCACATGCTAAACAAAATTTAGGGAGTTTACACTATATTTATGATCCTCAAGTAATAATTCATTTAGTGATTCTTTCCTCTCCTTTTGGTCTGGATTAAATCTGTGGCCCAAACCCCTCAGTCAACTAACCCTGCACTCCAGAACCAGTTTACCCTGGGCATTTGATCACACCATTTCTGCCAATTCATTCTCTGACTTCAAAATATGGCCTCAAACAGGCAGGGTTTGTGGTTCTCATTTGCTTCCTGTATCCCATGAAGACAGCCAAGGAAATAAACATTAAGTGTGTTAACTATGGGCCAAAGAGCAATAAGGTCCTCATTAATTTCTCAAGAGACAGTCTCTTGTTCTATTTCCTCTTGACTGCCACAATAATCCTTCTCTCTCCTACCTCAGCTCACAATACCTACCATCCATAAGTCGTAAATACCCAACATGGAGTATAAACCTCTGCCAATGGAAATAAACCTTTAATTGATTCTGTGCTGTGATTATTTAATGTATAAACATGTGCCTATTTAGAAAAATGATGTCTGGACAACTAACATTGTATTTCTGCCAAATACCAAGTGGATGTTCATAAAATCTTACTGGAGAACACCCAATACTAACTATAGAATTTCAAATGGTTGATTTCTAAAGATGAATCATAAGCAATCTATACTGTCTGGCTAATCAGAATTCCCCATCCTTACCCATACTCAGAAAGGAAGATGAAATTTTCTATTTGGAAGCCACTTCAGAAAGCTTTCATTAATTTAAATTCTAGAGCAGATTTCTCCCCATTATGTGTGCTCAACTAAAGGCTTATTAAACAAAACAGTGCTACAAAACTGAACAAATATCAGGGTTTTCCAAAGCATCCATTTCATTCTATTCCAATATCCAGGAGCTCTATGAGCCTAGGGACTGCAGGGATACTAGAACTATTTTGAAGACAAAAAGCATTGATGATTATTTAGTGGTTTCCAATCACTTTGCAATTCATCTGAAACATGTGAAGCAAATGGCTGCATGTTACTTAAAAACTACCCTGAATTAAGCAGTGTAATAGTAGTTAATTAGATGCATTTAATTCTAATTTAAAGACCATCTTTACTTGGCATGTTCTTCATTGTATTACTATTCAGCTGAATCCCATTATAACTGACATGGTTTATTTATTCTGTTCCTTCAAAGGAAAAATAAAAGTATCCTTGAAGCTGCATTATTTAAAGATGATTGTTAATTTAATCTTATCCTGACCAGTCTAATGCTTCTTACCCTCATTTTAATTTTGAGAAAGTATGTTTAAAGATTCTTTTTTTCTCTTCCTTGTAATATGATCTAAGAATGGAAAGTTATATTAGTGCTTTCAAGATGGTTAAGCTAGGGGAAAAGAGAATACAGAGCAGAAACTCTGTAATACAGATGACCAAATAGATATATTAATGGAAAGTGGGGAAAGGAGGAGGCA